>NC_056736.1:549724646-549799646 GCF_019279795.1 Protopterus annectens | reverse complement strand
GAAGTAGATACAAAACAGGAGAGGTCCCAGACTGAACTCTGTGGTGCTCCATTTGTCACTGGTTTGAAGTCAGATTTGGAGTCTGCGACTTTTATAGTGTGGGTTCTGTCAGTGAGCCAATTGGCAACCCATCTTGTGACATAGGAATTTATACCTAGTTTAGTGAGTTTAGCTATAATTCCAGAATGGGGGACGGTGTCGAAAGCCTTGGCGAGGTCAAGATAGACTGTGTGAACCACCTTACCCTCATCTACAGCTTTGGTGACTGCCTCAAAGAAGTCGATCAGGTTCAGGAGGCATGATCTGCCTTTCACAAACCCAAACTGGGTGGTATCCAGAGTTTGGAGGTTACCATTGTCTTTGTTTATGAGTTCCATGATGATACATTCCATGGCCTTACAGACCAGGTTCGTCAGGCTAATAGGGTGATAGTTCCTGGGATCAGTGGTGGCTCCCCCTTTGTGGAGTGGGATAACTGTTGCTGTGCGCCATTCAGTGGGCACAAAGCCTGATGTGCGACTATGATTGAACATGGTGCTTAGGTGGGGAGCCAGTTTGTTCTGAAGTTCATGTAAAACGCAGCCTGGGATGTTATCCGGTCCCATGGTTACTGTGTTTTTGAATTTAGAGAGTGCAGCTTTTACCTGCATAGTTGTGATTACAGGGACTCTGCAATCTTCCTGTATAGATATGGGCCCTTTAGGGGCTGAGAGGGGGTTAAAGTTAGCACTGAACCTATCTGCCAGGATGTTGGCAAAATCAGTTGGTTCTGTAATTTTCATGCCATTGTGCTGTAACTCAGAGCAGATCTGGGTGTTGCCATTGAGATTCTTGACATAGCTATAGAATGCTTTGTGGTTGTCCCTATAATCAGTGGCAATTTTGTTTTCATAGCTAGCTTTGGAGGATGTTATAAGGATCCATTCATGGGATTTTACTCTCTTTTGCAACAGTTTCTTCCTTCTGTTGTAGAGTTTGTTTATGGCAGAGGACCACCAGATTGGCTTGATAGCATCTTGGTTCTGTTTGGGATAGCACGATCCATGCACTCGTGTAAGTGCTTATAGAGTGCATCTGTGTAGGATTCAGCAGTTGTAACTGTATTGTCCATCTGCATGGGTCTCATGAAGTTTGCCACTTCTGTCTTAAGAAGCACAAAGTTGGCTTTGGAGAAAATTTTTACTCTGATTTCTTTAATGGGAGTGGGGGTGGGATGTGGATATCTAGGGTGATTAGCTTATGGTCGGATCTGACCAACAAGCAGTTGACTTCAGGTGTGGAACACCGGTCACTCATGTTGGTAATGACTAGGTCTAGGATATTGTTGCCCCTGGTGGGGGTGTGGATAAGTTGATCCAGGGCATTGGAGTTTATGAACTCCAGAAAACTTTGAGTCAAGGAGTTGGTATATGAGTAGTTTTCCCAGTGAATGGTGGGGTAGTTGAAATTGCCCATTATTAGGGTGTTTTGTTGAACCCTAATATTTTTCAGTATATAAAAAAAAGATGAGTGGGAATCCTGGAGCATAGTGGGGGATCTGTAGCAAGCTACAATTAGGATTGCAGTTTTGCTCAGAGTTAGTTGCACTTGGATAACCTTGGATGCATTATGCTGAGCAGCTAGCCTGGAGGTGTGGATATCCTTAATGAATATGGACACACCTCCGCCTTTGGTGTTCCGATCCAGGTTAGGTGGCCGAAAAGTGTGGTATGAGTTATAGCCTGGTAATGCAAGGGTGCTCTCTGGAGCCTTGAACCAGGTATCAGTCACTGCACAGATATTGATGTTCTCCATTTTAAGGAGTGCCTCGAGGGAGTGCATTTTGAGGTTTAGACTTCTAGCATTGAGTAGCAGTACCCTCAGTTTTTACTTGCCTGTTCCTGTTATGTTGGTGAATTTGTCATTTGAACTTTGCTTAAAAAAGGCACTATAGGGGCAGCAAGAGCCTTAGCCAGTATCTGGAATCCCAGGGGTGACAGGTGCAGGCCATCTCTGGCAAAGCATTGTGGTCTGTTGACCATGTCGTCCCAGGCAGACAAATACTGGATCCCCTTATAATGACACCAGAAGCTTAGCCATATGTTGAAGTCAATCATTTTGTCCTTGTACTGCAGTTTCATTCTGGGTGATGACAGGATGCTACTCAGGGCTAGGGTCATACCTGCCTGGGCTACAAGATTGGAGAGCTCTTCCATGTCTCTTTTCATGTAGTCCAGGGAGGTATGTCTCATGTCATTCACACCAACATGGACAATGGCAGAGTCATATTTGTACTTGTGGAGTGACCTGAGTGTGTGTGTTATGTGGCAGATCCTGGCACCTGACAGGCAGCTAACAGTAACCTTCTCCTTGTTTAGCCTGGTGAGTGGGACATCAGTGTGCCTGACTATAGAGTCACCTATGACTAGAGTGTTGGGTACGTTGTTTTGCCTTATGGGCTGTGGTTGAGTAGCACACTGAGTCTGTGGGCTATGTGTCATTTGGGTTGCATTGGGGGGTGGAGGTTGCTTGTGTTTCTGCTTTGGAGGTCTCTGTTGCTTGAGCATATTTTTAGTGAAAGCCTCTGTGAATGTTTTTGTGTTTCTAGGTGTGGATTTTGATGGTGTAGGTTTAGTGGGACTATGTGATGAGTGTGGCGTGGTACAATTGTTTACCTTCTCTTCTTGACTGTCAAGTTCAGTCTTGGTTGGAGAGAGCTTTACCTCCAGTTTGGCTAGATAAGTGTATCTCTCACAGGTTGTGGTGTTGGGTGGAGGGAGGATAGGGTTGTCTGTGTACATGAGGCAATTGCTACATTGCCCCAAGATGCCCAGATTCATCAAATAGACAGGAGAGAACACTAGGACATGCCTGGATAAAAAACTCCTTTCCTCTAGACAAGTGAGAAAAGTAAGAATTAGAGCTGTTTTTCTCTAAGCAAGTGAGGAAAGTAAGTACAAAAACGTTTTCCTCTAGATAAAGAGGAAGGTTGAGTGTCTGTAGTAACTTGTAGCTTATTTAGTGCTAACAACAAGTTCTGAAAAAGTGCTGAACACGAATAAGCAAATTCAAGTGGTAAAACTAAGCATCTGTACCTGGATCTTGTAGAAGATAGGCTACCTAGTGCTTATTACTCTCACTGATAAGCTAGAATGCTTCCCTCCAACACAGAAAGGCTTGGTGGGGGGGGGGGCTCAGAAGCTTACAAACCGTCCTGGATACAGCAAATCTTTTTCTGGACTAGACTAGTTACAGGAAAGATGGGAAACAAGTGGAAATGCAGACTTTTAAACAAGAAAGTTGAAAGAGCTGGAAAAACTGCCCAAACAGCCAATAAACTACAATTTCTAGGCCAGAAACCACTCTTGTGGTAGATAGGCTACCTAGTGCTTACCACTCCCACTGATAAGCTAGAAGGCTTCCCTCCAACACAGAAAGGCTTGGGGGGGCTCAGAAGCTTACAAGCAGTCTTGGATACAGCAAATCTGTATCTTGACTAGACTAGTTATGGGAATGGTGGGAAACAAGCACAAACATGGGCTTTTAAACTAGAAGGTGGAAAGAGATGGAAAAACTGCCCAAACGGCCAATAAACTACAATTTCTGGGCCAGAAACCACTCTTGTGATAGATAGGCTACCTAGTGCTTACCACTCCCACTGATAAGCTAGAAGGCCTCCCTCCAGCACAGAAAGGCTTGGGAGGCTCAGAAGCTTACAAATATTCCTGGATACAGCAAATCTGTATCTGGACTGGACTAGTTACAGGAAAGGTGGGAAACAAGCACAAATGCAGGCTTTTAAACCAGAAAGTTGAAAGAGATAGAAAAACTTGCCTAACGGCTAATAAACTACAATTTCTGGGCCAGAATCCACTCTTGTGGTAGATAGGCTACCTAGTACTTACCACTCCCACTGATAAGCTAAAAGGCTTTCCTCCAACACAGAAAGGCTTTGGGGGCTCAGAAGCTTACAAACAGTCCTGGTTACAGCAGATCTGTATCTCGACATGACTAGTTACAGAAAAGTCAGGAAACAAGCTTAGAATTTTATTTATTTTTTTGAAAAGTGGAACGGGAGAAAGGAGAAACAGAAGATAATTCAAAATTAAGGACCTACGTGGCTTGCCCTTCACAAATGTTCTCTCTATATTAGGTAGAGTGAGCTAGTGACACTACACTGGAAGAGAGCTGGGATAGAGCTGAACAGATGGGACTGGTAGAAGTGTCTGAAGTCAAAATATGATCTCACTGTACTCGGTTGAGTGAGGAAATGAGATAGACCCAGGAGGAGTGTTCAAACATAAATTAACAGGTAGGGTGGGCAATTCCAAAGCCACCAAGATTAATACCCAAACAAGAACAGTGAAGGCGGGTGGGAAACTAATTGCAGAGACAGAGAGAGACCACAGCATTCTATGAAACAATTAAATGGAAAAATAAATAACTACAGAGAGCCACAGACACAATATTCAATGAAACAATTAAATAGACAGAAAAACAAAAATGCCGTATAATCTTTAACAGTACAAGTTTGTACTTAACTCAGCTAGTAATGCAGTTGATTGTAGGTATGTAACAGAAGCCAAACAACTCAAGTATTCAGCAGTAATAAACTCAAAGATATGTGACTCGCTTATAAATACAGAGAAACCCTCTAGGCTAAGAGTGTAACACTGAATATCAGTGAAGTGAAACACAATAGCCCCCACTAATTGCAGAGACAGAGAGAGACCACAGTATTCTATGAAATAATTAAATAGAAATATAAATTACTACAGAGAGACACAGTCACAATATTCAATGAAACAGTTAAATAGATAGAAAATGAAATGCATTACAATGTTTAACACTGCAAGTTTGTACTTAACTCAGCTAGTAATGTAGGTGATTGCAGGTATGTAGCAAAAGTCAAACAACTCAGGCATTCAGCAGTAATAAATTCAAAGATATGTGACTCACTTATAAATAATATAGAAGTATACACAATCTACTCATTGTTAGAACCCAACTATTTATGCAACTCATGGAGGCTTGTCTCAAAAAGTCTTTCATTACATTCAGTACTCATTATCAACATAGAGACAATGCAATAAGGCTGCACATTAATAATTCATGGGTGCTTAACACTCTTGGTTTACTTTTGTCATCTAAAAACTCCTTCACACAGCTACAAGGGTAGCTATTTCCAATTGAGATAGAGTGGAGTACTTCAGTCCTAACTTGTTTCACTGGGGTTAAAGGACGCCATAGCAAATCTTGCTTGTTATTTTATCCATGTGCTTCTTTAATGCACTGAAAAATTTCGAAGCTTACACTTTCCTTGGCTCTGTCTTTTCTTAATACCTGGCATTAAATCCTTCAGTGGTGGTTTACTGTAAATAAGTAACCCAGGATAGAGAAAAATGGCATCTTCCAAGTGACAAAGGACTGCACATTTCAGTGTTACTTACTCTGAACTTTTATCATTCCCAGATATACTACACAGGCTGATAGATTTATGTTTTATGCTTAGAACATACTGTACATCAAAAAGTGACACTGCTTTCCTTAATTTAAAATAATAGTATGATACTTTAAATAATAAAGTACTGAAGTTTATATAAGTTCCAC
This sequence comes from Protopterus annectens, assembly GCF_019279795.1. Taxonomy (NCBI): domain Eukaryota; kingdom Metazoa; phylum Chordata; order Ceratodontiformes; family Protopteridae; genus Protopterus; species Protopterus annectens. Next base: position 549,794,057 of record NC_056736.1, on the reverse strand, counting down.
AAAACACTTTTTTCAGAAGTAGCATTGAATTCCACTAATCAATATCACATGCTGAATGATGACTTGTCAAACAAAATAAAGGAAATAAGTGTTTTTAAGGTCCCCACTCACCCACAATTTTTGCAACTTATTATAAAAAAAGGAAACTTACTTAACGCCACTGTTTGTCATTGTCTCACTTGACACACGCAGACACAGACACACACACATGCTCACTCACATAACTCACATACATACATGAATACAAATCTCCATTCTCTAGCCTTGCATTCATATACATTTGCCCACAACTTGCTATCCAGGTCTGTCAAACATAGATGTACTGCTCTCTTGCATTCATCCATATACAGATTTTATTCAGCTGATCTAATACTCACACATACACACACAAACATATGCACATGCGTGCACGAGCATAGACAGACACACACACGCACACGGGTGCACACACACACACTCACATACACACACAGACATGCACAGACACACACATACATACGGATATACATTTACCAGTCTAGTACTTACTCATACACATGTATCCTACACTTTGTGATATCACACACACAAACATTCACCCAAATGGGTATCAATGAAGCAATCTGAATATTCCCACTTTGACAACTCTTCTTTTGATGGAATGATGTATCCCAATTGCATAACTATGTCAACTGGAATTGACTGATTCTCCTCAGAAAGGAAACATTGAATGAATAATGAGTAGCTGTGGGACTTCCCCTTCATTTGTACTTATGAATCACAGCTAACACCTGCACTGGCACCATGAACAGCTACCACCATCTATGGAGTTTATTAGGCAATTAATGAATAGAAGTAGATTTTCTGGCATTTCTTCTGTATCACTCACACAAAGACAGACACACATGCATGCAAACACACTATATGCACACATAGAGGCAGTTTACAGTTACAGATCTGTCTACTACTTGCTGTTGGGATGTGGGAAGAACCTGAACTGGCAAGTGAAAAAAACCCATACAAATACAGGAAGGATAACTACAAACGGCAAATGAGGCACCTTTGCCAAGAACTGAACTGTAAAACCTTTTGCAATGTGGCAGTAATGCTACTTACTGTGCCATCAGACACTGCTAGTTATTGATGCTAGTCATCATGCCACCATCATGCCACCATTGTATGCCACAGAAATGCATGGTGTGACATAACGGTCTTAGGGTGTGAAACTGGCCTGGGAAGAGTAATAAAGTATTGTGATGTATAACTATATTAAAACTGTTGGCAATTCAAGTGCAATATAACCTCCCACTCAACTCTGCAGGGTTCAGTGACCTACCCATGCATTCTCAATGCACTTGAAAGGTGCTCATGTGAATTTATGAAGCTGAATGAGCCAATTTGTGCTGCATTTGTCAACCATCCAATGAGATAGATATGAGATTCAGGAAAATTCATTCAAATGAGGATTATCAGCATAAGAACTGTGCTAGACATTGAAAAATTGCACAATAAAAACACCTCAACCTGCCATGGGCCATATTGTGCTACAAAAGATTGTAACAAAGCAATATGGAGAGAATTGTTCACAGCTGTTGTCAATGATTACTACAAGCAGCAGGTGATTCAGAAAGGTAATTTAGTAGATGATGGCATTTTGTTCATGTTTTACAATTATTTCTTTGTTCCTTCAGGATATCCATGAGAGCATGTTACTATATATAGTTGGTTAGATTGATGTTTTCAAGTGATGACACTCCTGCCTCTGTAGGGAGTCGTTTATAGACTGAATCAGTACTTACTGTCATGACAGACTCCTAGATGCTGCTGAAGGGATATCTATGTTTGACATACAATGCATCCTTGGGCCTCACTCTGATGTACCTCCTGCATATCTGCAAAACAAAGATCCCTAAAATTACCATTTTTAAAGACAGAGGTAACATAGTGCAAAGGCTTGTATAAACTGGATTTTTATCCAGTGGACCATGCAGGCCATTATTGTTTACAGATTGTGTCCTTTCACACTCAACCTCCCCTAAACCCACATGTATAGCTAATGTTGGGAAAGCATCTGAGGAATTGGTAATATTATAAAGGATAAGGGGCTCACATTTTCAGGAAGTTTGCTCTGTTTTAGGCTATGGATCTAGGGGTTTCCTCAATCACAACACCTAACTGGTCTCAATGAGTAATCAGTCTAGGGTGTGTGCACTCCATGACCTGTGTAATATGGTCAGTCACACACACACACACACACACACACACACACACACACACACACACACACACACACACACACACACACACACACACACACACACAATTCGATATCCCACACACAATACACACATATCTATATATGTATATATATATATATATATATATATATATATATATATATATGGGTCTACCTGAAAACATCGACACGCAAAAACACCGAATATGAGATAAACAACACCACAAAACCAAAAGTTCAAAAACACAGAACATCACATGCCCGACAAACCACAATCCCGACAATCAACAAAACAAAATAAATACCTTTTCGATAAAACCCACACACAACACAAGCACACCAAAAACCTTACAAACCTACACTAAATCTTACATACACAACTATCTATGCACTGACCTTAACCCAAACCCTAACCCTAAGGTCCATCACTATCGCACACTCACCTAACCCGCGCCCTAACCCTAACTCACTTAACCCGCCCCTAATGCTAAAGTCTGTCACTATCGCACACTTACCTTACCCACACCCTAACCCTAACTCACTTAACCTGCCCCTAATCTTAAAGTCTGTCACTATTGCACACTTAGCTTACCCGCACCCTGACCCTAACGTCCATTACTATCACACACTTACCTTAACATGTTGGTGTTCTCATCGTCAGGGTTTTCAATCGTCGGTCATATCCGTTGTCGAGATTCCAGTGTCGGTTACCTATTTGTCGGCGTTGTCAGCGTTCAGTGTTTTCAGGTAGACCCATATATATATATATATATATATATATATATATATATATAAACATAAACACACACACACACACACACACACACACACACACACACACACACACACACACACACACACACACACACATGCATGCAAACGGACACGCACACAAACACTCATCAAAGACACCATCCCTATCATTGCATTGTCCGAATATCTCTTATGTCTCTTTTTTCCCAGATCTGGTCATTTATGGATGATTACAGTCAGCCATTAATTGCAGACATTTGAATTTCACACTTCTCATCCTTTAGTACATGAACACTAGGGCAAAAGATGTTATTCTAGTGACTCTCTACATTTGGTCTGTGAGGTTGAGCGATATGCTTAATGTTTTCTGTCCTCCTCCCTCATTATTCACATCTTGTTGCAAGAATTCAATAATGCACTAAAATCCTCAATATATCCTTAAAATACCCTGCTGCTCACTTCACTACTTCGCAGTTAGCAGATTAATGCAGGAGTTTTGTGTTTCAGGGGTGCATGCTCCAGTTTCCTTTATATTTCCTCTCTTTTTTTTATTGTGCATATTTAAACCTGCCAGTCATAGTACAGAAAACTAATATCCTCTATGCAAAGTGGGGGGATGCTGGGCTTGAATTGTTTTTAGTGTCTTAAGGTACTTTACTTATCCCTGCAGTCTAGTGCTCCCTCCAGTTCCTGAATTCCCATTCTGTCCAAGTGCTACTCAGGCACTTGTTTAAAGAGTAATCCCAGGTATTACATGCCCACCCACCCCCCTGTCTCCAATCTGTCTAAGTGAAACTTTGGTACATGATTAAAGAGCTATTTCTGGTACACCTCAGGCACAAGTTTAAAGAGTTGTCCTTCATAGCTAGTGTCACCTCCATATCCCTCTGACCTCCATTCTGTCTGAGACATATGTTTAAAGAGAAATCTTTGGTGTTAAGTACCCCCACCAAAGTCTTCCATCTGTCTAAGTGCCACTTTGGTGCATGTTTATAGAATCTGGCTGTGTGTTGCTCAGGCATGTGTTTAAAATATTATCCCTGGTGGTTAATGGTTTCCTACAACCAATGTTGCAAGCTCTTCTCAATTGTATAGGGGTGTGTGGAAGTATGACAACTACTCCACACACACATGCACACACACGCACACACACACACACACACACACACACACACACACACACACACACACACACACACACACACACACACACACACCTGTTTAACTTATCCCCTGCTATCTCCAAGGCAGCCACAAATTCACATGTACACACACACATGCAGACCGTGACATACACATATGCACACACCTACGACCATTGCCTTACCACTAAACTCCTTAATTCTTGCCCCTTCCAGGATGCATGAAACTGGCCTTTTGGCCATGTTTGCTATTACAAGGGGCTATGAGTGGCCATGCTAATCTACATGGCAGAGCAATTTCCTGAATCACTCAGCATATAAATGCCATCCCAAAGGCAGTTTCAGGGGGGAACATGACTAATTAGCATATATCTCTCCCCAAGACTGCCTTATTAGCATGTACTATAACAATGGAGACAGCCTGACATGGTGCTGGATCTCTCCATGCAAGAGCACTGTGACAGAAAGGTATCTTAATACCAAAAGGTAACCCAAAGGTGTATACCTTATGTTCAAATCTGGATAAACCTTATAAATCCAAACCCTTATCTCATACAAGTGTTTTTATCTAAAAAAATGTACTTAAACTGCCAGAAACTGAAATTCAGAGTACCCTGTGCTTTTGTTAACAATTGTATGTTTTCAGTTATGTAATCCTCACTTGCAGTGAAATTCTCAGAAGTAAGCAGTATGGATACCCTAGTTCTAACTGATACATCCACAGTGTGGTTGTTGTTTTGTCTTTTGGCTTTTCCCGGTTAGGGGTCGCCACAGCAGAACTCTGGTCCGCTAATGACTGGCAGTAGATTTTTACGTGCCGAGTTGCCGGCCCTGACGCATAACCTTCAACAAAGGTACATCCACAGTGTGGTAGAGTTTATATATATATATATATATATATATATATATATATATATATATACACACACATATATATATATATATATATATATATATATATATATATACACACACATATATATATATATATATATATATATATATATATAGATATATATAGATATATATAGATATGTATATATAGATATATATATCACATACATATACATATATGTATATGTACATATATAATATACGCATATTCTTATATTTTGCAAGGTGAACGTCAGAAATGTGCAATAGTCTCAATAGAGTTGATTAATTTTTACTCTATTTGTTCTTAAGGAACTCTTACTGCAGCATCTTTGTTGCACAGAACATACTGATAGTGATCATGAGAACCATATCCTACTGCACATTAAAATCAAGTGATACCGAACATCTAAGATTTATATTAACATTCAGCAAGAAAGGCCAATATATGTAAACTTGATTATTAGATTTGGCTTTGCCATTTTATAGTCAGGCTTTTGGTTTTCATATTACCATATCAGTCTAAGACATAAGTGGAAATTTTGTGAATAATCAGGACAATATTATCCAATGCTTTGTCAAAAACTGTTTTTAATGTTATAGTAAATGATATACTCAAAATGCAGAGTGATATTAATAGTATTATTTGTGGAGAATAAGGCTGGAAAATTAATGTTGCCCATACAAAAAGAAGTACAGAATATATATTTCCAGATACAGACGGGTTCATGTTCCCATAGATTGTAGTTAATGCCAGTTGCAGATGCTTTTATAATAGTTTTTACATACAAGCAAAGCTCTTATAATGTTTCTCTGTCTTGTAAATAGCTATACGATATAGATTTTAAACTGACATCTAAGTGTATTACTTCCTAAGCAGGACATGAGTGCTAATGAAAAGCATTTTGACTGATACATACATATTGATCTGTAGGTATTGATTAACTTTAGTACAATAAGAAGCTAAAAAATAACACCAGCAAACACAACTGGACTATTAATAATTTCACCGTAAAAGCAGAACATTTTGTCTAGTTCAGTGATGGCAATCTGTTAAAAAGTGCACTATAAATTTAAACATTGAATTAATAATGGCACCAGATTAAATCTCGTACTATGACAATTTATACCAGATTAGACTTTAGATCAGAATGAGGTATTAGTTATAACTGGTGTAATTATATACGCTACAAACATAACAGATTATTTCTATATATATTTTTTGTTCTTTTATAGGAAGAAGAATTTTATCATTTAACTACTTCAAATCTCCTGGTCTCTCATAGACCTTATTTTAAACTAGGTAAACAGATTAAGCTGACCACATCATCAGAACCTCATTTACTAGGACACACGTACTACTGTTAAATGGGATTTTAAACCCAATTGCAATACTGTTTCATAATTTTTGTACTTATCTCTACCATTAATGGATCTAAACTTCAGACATAACAGAGCTATATATGCAGAATCTTTTTTCTGCATTCTCAGAGAGAAGACAGGAGCATCAGTCTATTTAAACTAAGGGGACCACATAGGACTAGAGCAGAACTCTATACTTTCTAGACTTTCATACCAAATATTACACGCATATTTCAGCCACTGTGTTTTATTTCAATAGGCTCCAAACAACTGGCATCACAGCCTTGTAATCCATCCATATCAATTTGTTTAATTTCTTATTTCAGGTTAATTCAAAACATTGCATTATTTGGACTATTTCTTTTATTCAGTTGTCAGTAACAGAAAAACAAAATAGATTTTTGGATTTTGTGTTTTGTAGGGAATATGCCTCTAGCTGGGAAACTTGACAGCGATCAATAAACAATGACCAGCTGGGCAGAAGTGGTTTAATGACCAATCAGGAAAAATGGAATGGAAGCAACCACTGCAACAGAGATAAATACTTACTGGTACAACCTTTAAGACAAATATTGAACTTGAAAATATTTAATTTTTCTTTTAAACAGTTGATTGAGTAAGAAGTTTCAGTTTTGCAGAAAAAAAAGTTTTTCATTTGTTTCAACAGCAAGGAGAAGTTTCTTAGATTTTGTAAACAGTTTAAAAGGCTTTGCAAAAGAAGGAATTTAATAGCTATGAAAGTGAATGTATCCAAGCATTTTGATAAATCTGTGTTTTTATCCCTCAACTACATCCACTGATAGAAGCATTGAAAACTAATTGTGATAAGGAAATAAGACAGTTAACAATAGCCAAACTTAATAACACGATATATAGTTTATCTGCAAAATGGAGAAGTGTGTTGTCTGATGTTTCTAAAGACAGGAGTATTATATTAATGAATGCAGATATGGGAGGGGCTACAGTGATAATGAACCAGGATGGCTATTGGAGGATGACATTACATATTCTTAAGGAAGAATATTATATTCAGGTCATCAAAACAGCAGTTACAAAACATTACAGAATATTGCCAAACAGTTATATGATAGTTTAATATAATATTTTGTGTCTGAGGGTTTATATTTTTTCTAGTCCTCGATCCTATTATAGGTGCGGTTTCATGAATGCTCAAAGTACATACAAATCAACCAATACATACTTTAAGACCTTTCAGATAAAGATTCCATACTGACACCAGTATCTTTATTTACTGACAGAGTACTAAAGATATGGATATGTGTACCAATCCTTTTTATAGAATTCCTTTCATGTCAAGCAAAGAATAGTGGAGCTCACTATAGATGCACACGATTTATTGGTAGCTGTTGATGTTAGGTAATTATTTACTTTTCATAACCCAATATATTGGAATAGAATCAATATTTAATTAGTTGTTAATGGAAAGGAAATCAAGTTCTTACAAGAATGCATAGAAGAAGTTTTAAAGAATGTTTTTTTTTTTTTCATATTTCAAGATTACTATTTTACACAGGAACTGGGGTTTCTGTGGGAATGAAGATGGCCCCAGACTTTGTTAACTTAGTAATCACCTGCTGGGAAGAGATTTTTTTATACAAATATGAGTTTTTTAGTACTGTTTCATTTTACAATCAGTTTATTAATATTATTTTTTTGGTTTGGAAAAGGCCCAAAGTAAGCTTGAAGAGTTTTTGAATCTTATTAATGTTAAACCAACATTTTTTACATGTCCTATATATATATATATATATATATATATATATATACATAATTCCTTTTTTTAATTTTCCATATACTTTTAATAATAAAATTATTATTTTTTAATATACTAGTTCGTAAGATGGAAGAAGTGAACTGGGTGGAACAACTATGCCCTATAAGAATGCAACCATTAACATATTGCTGCATTCCAATAGTCTGCATCCCAGACGCTCAGAATGTGATTAAAAACATGTTTAATAGAGCCAAACTCCTGACAACAGAAAAGTGTACAGTTAATGCCATTAATTTTGAGATGAACAAATGACATGTAGCCAGGGGGAATAACAATGACTTGCTAGTGGAGATAGCTTAATAATGACAAGAAATGGATGAAGAGAAAATAGATTTAAAGAAGAATTCATACTTAGCTGTGGTAATAACATATACACTTAGCTCAGAGACCATAAAGTGCACTCTAAACTCAGAGACCATAAAGAGCATTCTGCATAGCAATGGAAAAATAATAAGTGATAATGACAGTTTCTGATTAAGGTAGGAGTCCCCCTAGGTTTGTAAACAGAAGTAATTGTAATATGAAAGACATGACAGAAAACACAATTACAACACACAAGGTGAAACAAAAACTATACCTAAAATATCAAGAATGTAATATGTGTAAGTGTATTAATGATGGCACAAGTGTGTATTGCATTAACACAGCCAGAACGTAACAGCTTGAATGGTACTTTACCAGCAGTGTAGAATTTTTTGTCTATAGTGTGATTTCAATGACATGAAAGTTTTTACCTTGGCAAACAGAATGTTAAGAAACAGAATGTAAAGATATGTACTGTATACACAAAAACTGAAATGGTTTGAATGTCTGTTCAATATAGAAATATCTATTTCTAAACAAGTCCTAAGTGCATGATAACTTTGATGTTTCACCTGAAACTGGCTTTGGCTTGTGGCTCTTTTTACCTTGTTTTTAGGAGGCTCAGCCAACAACTTTGATGCTCAAGGAGTACTAGATTTCCCTGTGGTGTAATGTTTTTCTTAAGGCTGGGAGACATCTTATCCCCTAAGGCTTGAAAATGATTGCACCTCACTACTAGGCTCAGTTTTATGTGTGTGTGTGTGTGTGTGTGTGTGTGTGTGTGTGTGTGTGTGTGTGTGTGTGTGTGTGTGTGTGTGTGTGTGTGTGTGTGTGTGTGTGCGTGTGTGTGTGTGAGTGTGTGTGTGAGAGAGCATATTAATATACTATGTTTGTAGCCTTATGTGGTACTCCATTAACCTGCATCATGTCACCCATGTCACTCATCACTCATCCTGGGCAAGATTGACTGGACTTTAAACAGACTGAGACTACTTATTGAGAGGTAACACAGGTGGGGATCCCACTGCTAGATGGCCAAGGAAGATGACTTGATCTAACCAAAAGCACACCACCACCCTCAGCGTTCATTGAGATTTTCTTTTTAATTGTTTGTTCTAACCCTTTCATTCTGTTGGTCAGAAAGAGTGGTATAGTCCCTGTAGTAGGCAGTCCTTAGCAACTTCATGCACCCACACACAATGCCCAACTACAGCAAACTTAGAAAGCTTTCATCTGCCGAGTATCAGATGTAAATACTGCACTAATATGCCTTCTTCTAGGTGGAGCTGTTGTAGTCTTACAGAAGGATCTCACCATTTCACTCACTTAGGATAGTTCACTTTGAGGGTTGGCTGGCAGGCAGCAGCTTCTCATTTACATCTGCCCCATCTGAATCCTTTATTGTCCACACTGCTATTTGAAGCCATTTTGTTTATTCTGCAATAAGGAACAAAACCTCAGTGGTACAAAGCAAGTTCAGAAATGACAGGAATCTGATATTTTGAAGTATCATTCTGTTTCAAAAGGCAAAGTACAAACTAGCAGACAGAGACATTGAAAATAAAATGATATATCATGCCATATAGTTCTAGGCTTTAGAAAATTTAATGAATCTGTTTCTTCAAATTCCTCATGTTTCTTTGACAATAATTAGCTATTCCTGTTTCCACATTTTGATGAAAAAGTGCATTCAAACATTTCCCTTTTGGTTAGTAAAATATAACATTCTTCAGTTATTGTGCATGTATAATAAAGCAAACAGCTGTTTTAGTATTATTTACATTATACTATAAAATAAAATAAAACAGCGAAAACCGAGCTAACTGGCACAGGAAAAAAATAATAAATAAACAACGGTACAAAACAAAAGAATAATCTTTATTTGATAAAGCCTTCAGGAAGTGTTTTCATCTCTTTCATACACTGAGACTTCTTCAGTCTGAAAGTAATCAATTAATGGCTTATATTTAAATGATAAAAATAATCACGACTTAGTTAATTAATAGTTTAACAGAATACATTTTAAATGCATTTCAAAATTCTTACGATTGTTCAAACCAAGGGGGTAGCAAGCATTTAATTTAACCTGCCAAGAATATTCTAACCACTACAGTTCTTCTAAATTTAACAATCTTTCAGTATTTTTAATTAGATCTAATACCAAGAACTTAAACTCAGCTTTGCAGGTACCATTTTTAAAATGTCAACTCAAGGCATTCCTATCATCACCTGTATGAACTGCATACTTATGTTCATAAATTTTTTTAAATAACTCATGAGAAGTCCTACCTATATAAAAAGTTGTACATGAAACACAAAAGACAAGATAAACCACAAAGTTTGACTTGCATGTAAATAATTTATTAACACTAATCTTATAGTAATGTCATGAGCTTCAGTGTGTAAATAATTACATAAATTACGACTCAAGCATTTCACCATTCCCCTTTTAGTACACTTGCTCCTAGTGATATTTAATTTTGCTTGAAATATTTGTTAAAGGTCTTGCCCCTTTTTTGTGTAAAAAATGGAGGTTTCCCCAACTACCTTCAAAGTTTCTGTATTTCCAAAAACTCTTCCATTTATTATTAATTATGTTTTAAATGGATGCTGACTCAACACTGTTTTGAATAGGCATCATTGTTTTAAAATCCTTTTCTTTAGATTTGTTAACTTCTACTTTTCCTTCTTTTCTACATGTGGTTATATCAGTAAAAATGTCAAACACTAAGTTCCTAGGATATTCTCTGCTTATGAATTTTTTCACAAAAACTTAATCCCTCTTCAAATAAGTCCTTATCTCTTACTGTTAAATTATTTATTCTTAAAAGTTGTCCCTTTATAATATTTTATTTTGTCTATTTAGGTGCATGGTATTAGAATGCAAATAAGCATTACTGTGCACATTTTAAGTTTAGCCTTATGTGGTACTCCATTAACCTGCATCATGCCACCCATGTCACTCACCCTGGGCAAGATTGATTGGATTTTAAACAGACTGAGACTACTTATTGAGAGGTTACATAGGTGGTGATCCCACTTTAAAGCTGGCCAAGAAAGAAGATGGGACTGACCAAAAATTCACCACCATCCTCAGTGTTCATTGAGATTTTTTTTAATTGTATGTTCTAACCCCTTCCTTCTGTTGGTCAGAAAGAGTGATGTAGTTCCCATAGTTAGGGAGTCCTTAGCAACTTCATGCACCCACACACATCCTGCAACTAGAGAAGACTTAGCAAGATCTCATCTCCTGAGTACCAGATATAAACACTGCACTAATGTGCCTTCTTTCATGTGAAGCTGTTGTAGTCTTGTAGTGCAACTTCACCATTTCACTCACTTAGGATAGTTCACTTTGAGGGTTGGCTGGCAGGCAGCAGCTTCTCATTTACATCTGCCCCATCTGAATCCTTTATTATCCAAACTGCTGCTTGAAGCCATTTTGTTTATTCTGCAATAAGGAACAAAACCTCACTGGTACAAAGCAAGTTCAGAAATGACAGGAATCTGATATTTTGAAGTATCATTCTGTTTCAAAAGACAAAGTACAAACTAGCAGACAGAGACATTGAAAATAAAATGATATATCGTGCTATATAGTTCTAGGCTTTAGAAAATTTAATGAATCTGTTTCTTCAGATTCCTCATATTTCTTTGACAATAAAGAGCAATTCCTGTTTCCACATGTTGATGAAAAAGGGTCTTCAAACATTTACCTTCTGGTTAACAAAATGCAACATTCTTCAGTTGTTGTGCATGTAAAATAAAGTAAACAGCTGTTTTAGTATTATTTACATTATACTGCTGTTGCGTGCTTTTCATTCAGAAGTATAATGTAAATTAACAGATTTGTCCTCACAGACATGTTTATTGTGCTCAGGGAAGCAGGTATAATATTGCAGGAAGCTAAATTAATTAATTCTTCTTATCACAATCCCTTTCCATGTTTTGTCTCTGTCTGCATGATTATCTTCCTTTTCTTCTCTGAAATAAGTAATCATGTGCACCAAATAACAAAGGTAGACCATAAAAAGAAAATATTTATATGCTTGTTGATTCAATAGTTGCATTACATCATACTGTAAATGAAAAAATAAATAGTTGGAGTATGTGAACCATTACTAAACAAATAAAAAAGTGCATAATGAAAAATACAATGATGGGTGCACAGTTTCAACTTTTGGACTAATTTCTGTTAACAAGAAAGTGTACTGATGATCCTACTTGTGCATGTTTACTTTTCTGTAGTCATTTAGCCATAGTGAATCAGTCTTTTAGTGGTTACATCAGCTAATGGGACCTATGTATGGCTTTAAAATACTTTAAATCTCTTATCTGGTTCCATGGTATAACCGTTAGCACACTGGACTTTGAATACAGTAATCTTGTTCAATTTGGAGGTTGGCTGGCATAATGACTATGGTGTTTTACGTACAGACACATAGTGGAGGGTTTGATTCTCACCTTAGGAAGCAGGTCTAGGCTTAAAAAGCCCCCCCCCCCAGTAATTAGCCTAGTAATTACATATAAACCTATAAATCTATGGTAGTCTACTTCAAGAAATGCAGTGCAGCAGTAGAAACTTGTACGAGGCTCCATATGTTAGCTTACAGGTGGTCAGAGGTCTGATAAGGTACATAAATTGTGTCAGGTCCCATGTGATTGCTTACAGGTGGTCAGAGGACTGAAAAGGTACATAAATTGTGTCAGGCCCCATGTGATAGCTTACAGGTGGTCAGAGGACTGATAAGGTATATATTTCTTTTCACTTTTCAATTTTGTCTTTAAAATAATCACTATGTTCCTTAACAGCTACAAAACTTTACTAAATGAACAACAAATATATACTTTTAAACTATAGTCAGCTTTTATCCTCATCCTTTTAGGGCAATCAAGATATTGAAATACTTCATACATATTTTTTGTCTTTCAAAAAGGATATGTGATCATAAATGCAGATTGTAACTGCTTAACCAAATCATTTAAAACTGGTGCTATCATCTTGCACAAAAATTTGGATGTAATTAAATATATAGATAATGGGCCTCTTAACTGCTATTAAACTATACAAACAAGAACCACGACCTAATAAGTTATTACTCAAAACATTAGCCATCTACACATTCACTCACAGTTCAATAGATGGGTTTTAAGTAACTCAAAAATGTATTCTCCTATAAAAGCTTTTGTGTAAGTTTCCCATCATTATCTTAGAACATCATTCATCACTCAAATCAAAAATCCAAGTTTACCAGCCTTCTGGAATCCCCATTTCTTCTGCAGTGTTCAGAGATTTTAAAACATGACTGAGATATATTATAATACAAGAAAAATAGCTTTTTTATAAAATTTCACAAATATTTCTCATATCCTGAAAACTATAAAATCTTGACATAGTAGCAGTGCAACACTTGTGTCCTTCCAGACTTTATATTTCAGTGAATAAAAAAAGTCTTCATCAATATTTTATCTTTCAGTGAATATTAGAATTAATTTCTGTTTTGGCAAAATTAACATTATTAAATATTGTCAATGCTTCTTGACTGTACAATTTACAGTTCAAGTATCCCTGCCAGTTTACGTCAACATCATCTAATGTTTTGTCTGATGTCATGCAATAGTATGTAAGTCCTTTGCTTTTGTAAATACTGATATACACTGAAATATTCCATATTTTAATAATTACTAATAAACAGCCAGTAATAACACAGCCATAGAGCATTACCCATGGAGACTGACCACAAACTTGTCTGTGTCCCACATTTCCCTCATGAGGTACTTTCTGAGTTATGAAACTATAACTGTAAATATGAAAATATATATGAATAACAACTGACAAGCAATGGTTAATATTTACAATGTACTGCATCTTAAATTAGCAACATTAATAGCATTCTAGTCTTGCTTTTTCATATTTATTTTCAATTTTATTAACTGATAATTTATCCAGTGTGAAAATGTACCTTATAAACTGTTATGATGCCATAAGGAGAGCTGGTTGTTAAATTGAGCCATACAGAAATATTTGTTAGGTATAAATGAGTTAATAATCAAGGTCAAATTAAATGAGGTATTCTTTGGAGCACTGTAATACATGTCCTCTGGAAATAAAATATTAGCAATTACCAAAAACCAAACAATGGGCAGAGGGAATTTGAATACTTTTAATTATGTTTGTACTTGGAACCTTATAGATTCCAAGCAAAACGCAAGTATGCCAGACTTTTACAGACACCCTTAAAGAATAAAAAAATAAATTATTACAGGATTTGTATCATATTGGGTAATCTAAAACTCCAATTTTATTTCATAAGGGATTATGACTTCAAGCACCAAAGTATTGTTTAGGGGAATGTGCAATGCTAATAGTTAAACCACAGATTCTAACAACAATATTCTGTTTGTTCATCTAAGGTAATTAAAAACAATGTAAAAGCCTTCCACAAATGCTCAAATTTCAAACTACTTGCATCAGATCAAGTTTAGATTTTATGCAAAACTATCACTAAGCATGAAATCCAGATGCAAAATTTAAAAAAATCTTAAAAAAATATGAAAGCCCCCAATTTTGGCATAGTCTCCACAGAGAAATGCCAGTGAATGACACATGATAATAGTGATCATATTAATCAGGTTCTAAGCAAAACAACATTAATTCATAATTCAACCACATCCTGAAACTCTTTAACTTCAATAATTTTACAATATGTTGAAATACCAAGTTAATTTTCTTCATTTAGATACATTACTTTTTTGAACATGGGCTGCACATTTGTTTTGTCTGTTTGGCAGAATGACTAAAAACGTGTGTTCTCTGGATTTGCTCACAACAATATTAAGAAGGCCTTGATGGTAGTCAATTCCATTAACTGAAATATACATATTTCCTTCTCTTAAGTCTTGACATTGAAAGGCCTTATTGAGAAAATTAAGTGGTCTCATTTATTTAACGTAATAAAAAACATGCGTTTTCCAGAAAAGTGTACCCAACCATTATATAGTCTGCACAGAAACTCAAGAATTTTGGTCAAGATAGGCTAGATAACCTCAAAAGGTTTTCATAAGAATTTTCTGAAACAAAGCACAGTTGTCCTGGCCCCCCTTTAAATAAACCACACCAAACACATAAAGCCATTTGACGACCTTTATTGAACACTATTGTACAATGAACTTATACACATGAAACAACATGAATTATCTTCATCAGCAATGATCTCAGGGCAGCGTTACTACTTATCCTGGATGAATTTACCTCAGAGCAGCGTACCTACTCACCCTGATAGCTCCTCCACTGGAGCAGTGTACCTACTCACGCAGTACTTAAATAGGCAGCATGCCTGCTCACCCCACCTCCTGACCAAAACAATCATTAACTAATAAATAACCACCTTCCTTAGAGGGGAACAGAAGAGGACAATCCTGTCCCTCATCTCTGCCTTAAACTGCCCAACATCTTCCATCCATATCCAAAAAAGGGAGGGTGGGAGCAGCAACTCACGCCAAATGTGCTAACTTCCCTTAATCCCTACCACTTAATCCTGTCATAAGTCCCTCCTTCCCCTACATCACTTCCTTTAACTTCTCCCTTTCTCTTTAACCACTACAATCCCACTATCCTACCTATCTACAAAGACTCCAATTAATTCCTAACCTCTATACCCACCCCTCATCCCTTTACCCTTGCGCATGGGAACAGGATAACTTAGTTTGTCCCAAACTACATTTGTCCCGGCTTCCCTTTAAATAAACCACACCAAACACATAAAGCCATTTGACGACCTTTATTGTACAATGAACTTATACACACAAAACAACATCAATTATCATCATCAGCAATGATGTCAGGGCAGTGTCACTACTCACCCTTGTCAAATTTGCCTCAGGCCAGCGTTCTTACTAACCCTGATACCTCCTCCACTGGGGCAGCATACCTATTCACCCAGCACTTAAATAGGCAGCGTACCTGCTCACCTCACCTCCTGACCAAAACAATTATTAACCAATAGATAACCACCTTCCTTAGAGGGGGAACAGAAGAGGACAATCTTGTCCCTCTTCTCCACCACCAGCCTGGTCCCCAGGCTGTTCCCCCTCCTAAACCCTAGCACCAACCAGACCCTCTAAAAAGAGCTTCAAATGCAAATTAAACAGGCCCAATCATACCTCATTAAGATGGACCCCATCTGTTCAGTACCAAAACTCCTTTCTATCCCCAAAATGTCTATGATTGATGGTATGCATCCCCAAAATTCTTAACCACCTAGCCAGTCTCTGACTGACGAACCTCCTGACCCTTTTAATCACTCCATAACTATAAGCACTTCTCCAACACAAGCGAGGAACCAACTCTGACCAAACAATTTTCATATCCGCGTACAACGCCTGTAATCTCAGCAAGTCCTGAACAATAATATCCACTAATCGCTTTTTGTAAAGAATGCCCAAATCATTGCCCCCTAAATGAATTACTAATATACAAGGATACCCCAGCTTCATTGTAACCTTCTCAAATTCATGCAACAACCTAGCCCACCTAAGTCCCCTAACCCCATGCCAAGTCACTGACCACCCTAAATGTGCTAAACCCAAATTTATCCCATCTTCCCTGACTAACGCACACTTCTCTGCCCAGTGGATATATGAATGCCCCAAGATGATAATATGCTTCCCTAAAAGAAAATAAAAGAAAATTAATAATCAGGCCACAACTTTATCTAATATATGATAAAAATGCATTTGAAGACCACCTCCCCAATCTTTTAATCACTTCAATGGAACTACCCTCTTTAGCTAAATCTGAAGCCCTACCAATCCTAAATGAGTGATCTGCAAACCTATCTACCGGAAACCCCATGAAACGTAAAACCCTCCTCACCAAACTATGAATCTACTACTCGACACCACCTTCCCATCCATTGAACAAAAAATGAGCTCATCTACACTCCCCTTCTACCTCCTTATGAATTCTTTAGCCCACATTACTAGACAAAGGCTAGGATTCATCTCAGGTTTAATAACCACCAAGCATCCCCTACCCAATTGATCTGTCTTACTCTTCCTTATTGCAATAGTACCCTCTCCCTCACCTATGATAACATCCTTCAACATAATGAGCCTATCAACTCTGAAATATGGAAAGTGCCAAAATATAACCATGTACATAATATGCCCCATATGAAGTAATCTGAAGACCCCCCCCTTGTAACAAACCTAACCCTCTCAATAAAACTTTCAATATAACCCTCATAAATGGCCATCAAATGTCCCTACATTCCACCACCACTCTCCCCCAACCCCTCAACATTCGCACTAATGTCCAAGACTTAGTGAAATCTTGCAACACTGCTACCTTAGCGAAAATGATAATTGTAGCCAAATCCACCTTGACTGTCTGCAAAGCCTTACCTGTCCCCCAAACACGAGCTACATATCGCAATATTAATTTCTCCGACCATACCCCTTCCTCTTCTGTAAGCTGCAAAACAAGCTGATTAAAATCAGAAAGAGCCCTACCATATGCTTTCCTCGTAGAAGGGGCTCAGGAATGCTGTATCAACTGCCTGGCTACTTCGACCCAAGATTCCACACCTACTCTGGCAGGGCTTCTGGCACTTCCTCTGCCCATGGAGCCAACCCTTGAAACCTGCAAAACTGAAATCGGGACAAGCTATCAGCAATCTCATTCTTTACACCAGGCACATGCACTCCTGTAAAGGAAACATTTATTAAGAGGCTCTGCACACCAATTTACGTAATACCAACAATAATAAATCCCCACTTAACCGTCTTCTTTTGTAATACCCTCACGACAACCATATTTTCAGAGTGAAAAACTACATGCTTGACCCTCAAATGCTCCCTCCAAACAACAGAAGCTTCCCATATAGGCATCAACTCTAGAAAGGCCACGTCATGCTTCCATACCTCCTTCATTCAGCCAGAAACCACTGACCCCTAAAAAAGGCCCCTATACCAGCACCCCCAGCTGCATCCGTAAGCAAGTGAAGTTCCTCCTGCCCCACCCAGTTTGACTGCCAAAAAGATATCCCATTAAATTGCTGCACAAAACTATCCCACAACACCAGGTCCTCCCACACCAGTTGGGTCACCCCAACCCAATGGTATTTACTCTGACTGCCTTTCAACATATAAGCCACCGAACTACAAAAGACTCGCCCTGGGTGCACAGCTCAACAGGCAAAATTCAAAAGCCCCAACAACTCCATGACTGAATGAATCCAAATCTTATCCTTGCCAACACCAAACGTACAGCCGACCTAAGCCTCTCTATCTTATCCTCGGGTATGCAAAACAGTCCCCACTTCGCATCAACCATTAGTCCCAGAAATTCTAAGGCTCTGACCGGACCCTCCAATTTATGCTGAGCCAGTGGTACCCCTAACTCTTCACACATGCTCATCAACCATTAGTCCTAGAAATTCTAAGGCTCTCGCCGCACCCTCCATCTTATGCAGAGCCAGTGGTACCCCTAACTCTTCACACATGCTCGTAAACTCCTGCAACCCCTCCTGTGCTCCTACCTTTCCTTCCCCCACCAACAGAAAATCATCTAAATAATGCACTGTCTTTTGAGTTCTCACTTTCTGCTGGGAAATCCAATGCAATACCATACTGAACTTCTCAAAAGTCACGCATGTCACTGAACAACCCATAGGCATAGCTTTAGCGAAGTAATACTTATCACCTACTCACATCCCCAGTAACGGCCAATCCTCATTCCTAATAGGCAGCAAGCGAAAAGTCGACTCAATGTCAACCTTAACCAGCTATGGCTCCTGAAATTCCGTAATCACTTTAACCGCATCATCCAGAGAAGCATAATGAATCCTAACCTCCTCATCTGCAATAAAATCATTCACTGAATTCCCTTCCAGGTGCGACAAGTGATGTATCAATCTGAATTCCCCGGCCTGTTTCTTCAGCACTAACCCCAAAGTTGACACCTTGTAACTACTGAAAGGCGGACTGTCAAAAGCACCCAATAAATGTCCCGCCCAACACTCCTTCTCCACTAAAACCTCCAGGATGTCCTCTTTACCTTGAACTGATTACAGATTCTTACAACCCCCCCCACCCTCTCCCATGGTGGACTTTATAGGAAATCCCCCCCTGAAATCCTTGTGTTATCTCATTTTTGATGACAAGACCCTGAAACAGGTGAAGCATACCAAGCAGGACCTCCACCTTAATAGGGAATAGTGCCCCTTCCTCTATTGCCTCTAAAGAAGCCAAGTCATGAAAATTACCCCTACCTCAAACCGGTTGAAACCCCTGTGTGAAGCTTTGCCCACCAAATCCACCCTCACGAGCCATAATATTGGAGTTCCACGTGGAAAGATCTTGCCAACCACAGCTAATGGCCGAATGTCTCCCTCCACATCTTGAGCAAACGTGCAAATTTGCACCCCACCCATGAACATGAACCACTATTAAAAGACCAGCACACATCCACTATTTCTCCCCCACTCACCCTTCTGATAAAGCCACCATAACTATCCATCATCATAGCTAACCATATATCCAGATGATGCACTTCCCAATGTAGTGACTTGTCCACAGCCTTCTATTTGCAGAAACGCTGATTGTACCAAAGCCATGCATTATATGGCCTTAACCATTGTGCCTCACAAATGGTAAGGAAATATTCTAGAAGAGGCAAGGCCAAAGACCCATCCTTCTCCAGCTGCACTGCCATAAAGTAAATAAAGTCAACCACCCAATTATCCCATGTACTAGGGCAAAGCTTACCTACCCTCTTTCTTCCCAATGCCACTAAAGCCACCAACAAGTCCTTGCTATTAGTCGACTCTGCATTCACTAGCCATTGGATCCCTTCCACATTGATCAGCTCAAACAAATCCACATACTCTCCTTTTCAAATTTTTTTCTTTGACTGACCTCAGAATGTACGGAGTCAGGAAAACTGCTCCTGCCCCCTGTCCCAAGGATTCAGTGGCTAACCAGTCCCCCAGCTGCAGCCCAAAGTCAGAGCCTATCTATGAGTCCAAAACTGAACTGTCCCCAGAACCAACACCCACCCCAGTTGCATCCCTGACAGGGTACCTGGCACACTGTGCCAGCTGCCTCTGAGCATCCTCTATCACTTGTAAGCCTCCCCCTAGGTCTCCAACTAACAGGTCCTCATCATCCCTACCCCCCCACAATCCTCAACCCCTAGCTAACCAGACAATACTGCTGAAGTAAAACCATTAACTGCACCTTCATCCTGTGATGTACTGGGAGCTGGTGTGTCCACTGCAACTGCCTGCTTTGCTGTCTGTTGTCTTTTCACCTGAGCTGGGGTTCTCACCATGGTGCGCCACCTCTTCCAACCGGTTCCGGTCTGTTCCGGTTCCTTTCCTACCTTGGACATCGCCACCTTCTGTAACAACTCTTTCACCTGGGCCACAATAGCTTGCCATCACTGACGTAGTTCTCTTAAATTAGCCATCTGTAAGAAGAAACACATAATGTTAACGCTATTGCATGAACCAGACTGCCCTACTCCACCCCCCAACCCCTATACTATTGCATTGCCCTATGGCCCCCACCTCTCTCTACCAACTCCCCTACTCACCTGTACTCTGCAGCCTAGAACAACCCCTAGTATAACTTACCCGCTAAGCATACACTCTGACCACTAACTATTGCACTATACCTTCCCCATAAATTAAAATATGCCACTGCCTGACACACACTTCACCCTTTGGCTGCAAACACATTCAGCCACATACACTCAGCCACACACTTCCCTTCATCTACCAACCCCTTTCATATACCCACCTGGAAGAAACAAAAAACCCTTTAAATCTATATTCTGCCTACCTCCTTTGCAGCAATACAGCTACCTGCACCATCCGACCACCAATGAGCCTGAAATCCCTTACCTCTTCACTCTGGACAGCAACCCTTTTCCTCACTAGAGGTAATGTCTGTTACCTCCATTGCACATGTGCAAACCAGAGAGTGGACCAAACAGCCACAAAAACTGCAGAGGCTACACACGAGCCCACCAGGGAGAAGTGAAAGGATCCTCAGCCACTACCACCAATGAGGAAAGCCAGTGGGGCCATCAACCCTTAACCTAACGGCCGTGACCATCTGTGCGCATATGCAGAAACTGCCAAAACTGACCTCGGAGAATGGAGAATGGCCACAAAAGCTCACAGACCCACCAGGGAGCACAAGGGGATCCTCCACCCACTACCCCCAATGCTACCGAGACCAGATTACTTTGAGGGACCCCCACAGCCTCCCATGACCACCAGGATGAACACTTTTTTTTTTTAATACCAGGCCAAAGCACATGGGTGCCACCTGGCCGCATGGCCAAACAGAGAAATGAGACAGCAACAGGCCCGATGAATACCCCAGAGACACCTCTGGACAACAGCAAGCAACCTCTGCAGCACCGGATGACTGTAAGCACCTCATCAACTGCAAACGGCCCAACAACTCAACCGGAGACACCACTGAACCACTAGCAAGCACCTCAGCAACCATGACCAGCCCAACAAATCAACTGGAGACACCACTAGACCACCAGCAAGCACCTCAGCAACCGCAACACAACCGGATACACCACAGGACACCAGTAAGCAAACTCTACAACCCCATGCCTACCAGAACCCCGGAGAATCAAACCAGTACCCAGGTAAGCCAAGCACCACACTCATACAGACACTACCCACCAACCATTCACCCACACACACTCTCCACTCAGTAACCCTTTCAACAACTTCCATACCAGCAAGTCCTGTCACCAACCTGTATTCCCCACTACATCCCCCACATTAAATTAATTACACTAAAGAGAAAACACAAAACAGGGGGAGGAGGCGACTAACTCATTTAGACTAACACCCCTCTCTCCCCATCCAAGGCCTACCTGTATCCAGAATACCTACAGGCTGTGTGGACGTGAGCTAGCTTTACTTCACTACCAACTCACGCCAAATGTGCATACTTCCCTTAATCCCTACAACTTAATCCTGTCATAAGTCCCTCCTTCACCTACATCACTTTCTTTAACCTCTCCCTTTCTCTTTAACCCTTTCACTACTACAAACCCAGTATCCTACCTATCTACAAAGACTCCCATTAATTTCTAACATCTATACTCACCCCCCACCCCTTTACCCTTACTTATGGGACCAGGACAACTTAGTTTGTCCCAAACTACATTTGTTCTTTGTTCTATTATTCACTTTAACAGCTGAACTTCCAACTTCTTTCTATGTTGGATGGTGAGGATATCAGGAGATTTAAAACTAATTTGGCAAAACTAGAATCACTGTTCAAATCATTATTCCCTTCTTTAGAAAGATATGGCATGCCTGTGAAGTTGTATACTGCATGTGAAATGATACAGTAATAATTAATGGTAAATAAAACTGAAATGCAATATATTAAGTTGAACTGCTCAAAAGTAATTTTACATTGTACATGAATAATGTTTTATAATATTAAAGTAATCAAAACTGCTGAACATTGATGTTTTGCTTTCTGTTTAGCTAGCATGTCATAAAATAACAAAGCCTTGAATAATATTGCCAGTACATTAATATATTGCTTTTTGTAATCATTCCAAATGAATAACAGACTGTTCTGTAAGAAAAGAAGAGATGAATAAGCAAGTTATGAGTATTACACTATTGCAACTATTTTTCTAAGTTTTGTACTGTATAAAACTTTAATCATTCACACTGAGCTTAGCAAACCACATTTTATAAGTAAAGTTGTATGTTTTAAAGTACTTCAGTTTTAACTCTTCTATATAAACTTTCCTGAATCATTGAAGCTTTCTATCATTCTATTCTGTTTTTAAACACATTTCTTGTGTTCAAATATGTGGAGTCCTGGAGTGTGTTCTTATCTATTTAATGCAAAATAATTGTGTGCCATGTAGTGCAAAGGGAGTTGTGTCCTCTAATCAAGGCAAATGAGCTTGACTCTTTCTGCACCCATTTGCATACTCTATGACTCTAGGCAAATGACTTTATGAGACTAGGGTTACCAAGTGTCCATCTTTGCACAATCAGTCTCTATTTTGGCTCTTGTGTCTTCTTGGGGAAGAATGACAAATGGCAAATATCCTGAGGTTTTATGAGAAAAAAATGTCATAAGCTTCCTTTAATAGTTGCACATAACAATTACTTTGTTTCTGAAACACCTAAATATTATATGGAACAGCAAAAGCTACTCAAATGCTAAGCTTTTATTTTGGCAAAATATTGATGTACAGACCTCTGCACTGACTATAGGTAGAGTTTGTCTTGCAAAAGCACATGCTTCCACACAAAAAAATGTCCCTCTTTGGGCATCTAACAAGGTGGCTGCTCTAAATGAGACTGCTTCCAGGATGACCCTGAAAAGGGGCATTTATTTCCAGTGAGCTTGTCTGGTTAACAAATGCATTAAACATATTTAAAAGACAAAAGGATCTATCATGCACAGGTCTATTACAGTTAGAAAGTTGGGTCTATATTACCACAGTAAAAAACCCTATGTGCGAATACTGAAACATCGACCCCTATTCAGCAAACCGCGAAAATCCTGAACACACTAAACCACGTAAAAAAATATCAAACTGTCATAGTCGGCCAACCCCACCACCCGCTACATACTACCTACCCAACCAAAATAAATAAACCACATACATACACTAACCAAACCCTACTTCTAACCTAAACTAAAGCACCAAAACCCTACCTCCAGCACTAGACTAAACCCCACAAACACAACTATCTATGCACTCTCCTTAACCCTTCCCTAACCCTAAGGTCCGTAACTACTGCACACATCCCCTACAGATATACACCTAAACAAAATAAATAATACACATACATACACTTAAAAAACCCTACACCTAACACTACACTAACTCTTACATACATTACCTATCTATGCACTTACCTTAACCCAAATCCTAGCACTAAAGTCCTATCTATTGCACACTTACCTTACTGAGCTAAACCACAGATGGGCCAACCAAAACAAATCGACATTTCGAAATTCGCGGTTGTGAACATTCTGGCTTTACGTACTTCGTGCAATACAGTTCGACGTCTTCGTATTCGCCTAAAGGGATTTTCAATAGCGTAATAGGAACCCAGGAAGTTCTTAACCATAAAATGGAGCACTGAATATTCAGGGCCACATTCCAGGTATGTTAAGTTGTCTCTGAACAAAGTAGGTAAATATGCTTTTTGTTTAGGTAGAGTGCTGTAAGCCAGATGGACAACTATCCACTTGATTTCTTACTAAGTTCACTCTCTGCATTCAAACAAATGGTTTAAAGTACTGCCAAAAGTATTCCAATAAACTCCAGAACAAAAACCACAGCGAAGGAACAACAGCTAACATGAACAGATTTATTGAAACAGTTGAGCGCTTTCTTCCCTTCTATGATAAGGGACTTCTTCAGAACAAAATTACAAAATACCCACACACACTAAAAACCCAGCCTTAAATAGTGAACCACTAATTACACATCAATTAATTCTTAAAATGACATACCATATAATGAAAAAACATATTATATAAAACATATATCCAATGTAATTTAAAAATATAAACAGATAATATCTAACATTACCTAAAATATTATGTTAGATAAATTATATTATAAAAAATAATGTACCAATCCCCTGAATAAGAGATATTGCCGTAATGTATGTTTTAATTTTAATATGCTAGATAAGCTAATAACCTGGGCGGCACAGTGGTGCAGTGGTTAACATTGTCACCTCACAGCAAGAGGTTCTGTGGTTCGATTCTCGGCTGGGGTGCCTTCTGTGTGGAGTTTGCATGTTCTCCCTGTGTTCGCGTGGGTTTCCTCCGGGTACTCCGGTTTCCTCCCACATTCCAAAGACATGCATCTGGAGAATTTCTCCCCGGGCCTCCGCTGAAAACAGGCTCTGTGGAACCTAGTCGGACTTTCCCGGTCAACAAATGATAAATAAATAAATAAAACCTCATTAATACCTGGATACTTTGTGGCATCAAGCCTAAGTTGCCATCTTAGCTCACAGATATCCAAATGGACATCTAGGCATTTACCTTGCGGATCGTTAAACAAATGTTGGATCACAAAAAAATCTAAAAACATGGTCTCTACATTCGTTAATATGCCTTGCTAATGCATTAGTTTGCCTATTATGTCTGATGTCCAATAAATGTTCACTTATTCTGTTCTTAAAAGGTCTAGCAGTCTTACCCACATAAAAATAGGGCACATCAAACACTTAGCTACATAAACCACATCAGTGGTGCTACAATTAAAATGCCCATTGATCTTCAATGTTTTTCCATTTAACACAAAACTGCCCACAGTGTCTAAAATATGGGGGCAAAAGTTGCAGTGGTGACACTTAAAATTCACTTTTCTTTTGTTTGTGCTCGTGTCCCTATTTATCTTAGTTCCTTCCATTACATTATCAAAAGACCATATTTTACAAACTGGGGACAGTTTTGTGTTACATGGAAAAACATTGAAGATCAATGGGCATTTTAATTGTAGCACCACTGATGTGGTTTATGTAGCTAAGTGTATGATGTGCCCTATTTTTTATGTGGGTAAGACTGCTAGACTTTTTAAGAACAGAATAAGTGAACATTTATTGGACATCAGACATAATAGGCAAACTAATGCATTAGCAAGACATATTAACGAATGTAGAGATGTTTTTAGATTTTTTTGTGATCCAACATTTGTTTAAAGATCTATAAGGTAGATGCCTAGATGTCCATTTGGATATCTGTGAGCTAAGATGCAACTTAGGCTTGATGCCACAAAGTATCCTGGTATTAATGAGGCTATTAGTTTATCTAGCATATTAAAATTGAGACATATATTAGGATAAAATCTCTTATTCATGGGACTGGTACATTGTTTGTTATAACATAATTTATCTAACATAATATTTTAGGTAATGTTAGGTATTATCTGTTTAAATTTTTAAATTACATTGGATACATGTTTTATATAATATGTTTTTTCATTATATGACATGTCATTTTAAGAAGTAATTAATATGTAATTAGTGGTTCACTATTTAAAGCTGGGCTAGCAGTGTATGTGGGCATTTTGTAATTTTGTTCTGAAGAAGTCCCTTATCATAGAAGAGAAGAAAGCGCTCAACTGTTTCAGTAAAGCTGTTCTTGTTAGCTGTTGTTCATTCCCTGTGGTTTTTGTTCTGGGAATGGTTTAAAGTATTTTTGTGTTTCCGTTCCATCAGGGAAATGGGAATTATCCCATAAAAGGCTGCTCTCTAAACTTGTTAAGAAGAAATACAGTTTATTGCAGGTGCCCGATTCTAATCTCACATGGCTACTGGACTCCTTGGTAGTGAGTGTGACAGCTGACTGCGCACTTGATTTAAAATAGAAAATAAAGTGAACAATATGTTTAACAATGTTATTAGAAGAATTTCCTCTTAATAGGTTTTGACTCGAAAAAATATTAAATTAAATTTCACAGCAGTCACTTTAGTGATCATACAGGGATCGCAGATGTTGCAGTGGATGATTAACCTCTGACATTTCTGGACAGCACCCCTTTCTGACTGCTACTATAACAGGCAATGAGATTTTATATTCCTATTAATTTTATAAGTGGAGCCTTATCAGTAATATATGCGTTTTGTGTGTCTTTTGATATGAACTGTCTTGTTAGTATTAATATGAGTCTACTATAGTGCTTCCTGTTAGAAGAAATGAAAATAAAGTCTATAGCAAGGCAGTGTGGCTGAAATTTGCACATGCAGGATGTATAAGTAAATTACTGGCTTAGCAAATAAACAGAAAAGACACCTGATTTGTTGATGGGTTGCTGTTGGAATAATATTGCTATGTCAAAGCAAACTGCATTCAGTTGAAGTAGTTTGTCCCATGTGAATGTGAAGGGGGGTCACATCCAGGATGCAGACTGACATCAGAAATAAATGAGCCCAAAACATCCTTGTAGAATGTCTGAACATAGGCTGAGATCTGGAGTACAAGTGTTATCAGTGACGGAGGTGTCATTGTAAAAGTATGTTAAACTGAAAAGCTAAAATATCCAGTTGGTAAGAGTTTACAAAAAATATATGTGAGTGAGTGATGAAAATATCTTCTTGAGACCATCTATGTCAAACAAAGTTCTTCATTAGCACTCTTCAAGAAAAATCTTGATGAGTGGATGGAAAATAGGAAATACACCCCGGGGATCACTTCTGTGTCTCTGCTCGACAGTGGCACAGGAAAATAACTTTCTCAGGTGGCGTAAGCCAGGAAACATTGTTGGCTAGGCTTATGTAGGCCCTTGAGCCGATAGCCTAGTACCTACCTATGAACCTATGACTGAAGGTCAGGGGCTTAACATTGATTACATCTACATCATTTTCCTAACCACAATAGTGGAGTCTACTCTAAAGGTATGAACGAAGGGCAGGGCTTTGATACTTCTTGCACCTGTCAAGTTTCCTGAAAGCTGTACGGGAATCCTAATGCTGGGGCTTACTGAAAGTTTAAAAAAAGTGTGTGCACTGTTAAAGGTTGGTTGAAAATTTCCTTTATGTAGTGCCATCATTGCACATCACCCCTATCTGCTGTCATTGCCCAGGTGACTGGTTTGTATGGTTGTCTCAGTGGCAAATTTTATACAGGCAAAAGCTGGGTGTTCTTTATGAAAAAAAAAATGTTTGTAGCAAAAACCTTGCTAAGGAATGTTGAAGACAGGTAGGTTTGACATTCATACTTTTTGAAGTCTGATCAAAATCTCCTATCATCCTTTACTGAGTATATGAATTAAGATATACTGCTGTGGCTTGTCTAAAGAAAGACTTCCCATAAGAACAAAAATATAGAAAAACAGTTTCCAGAAGATGGACATTTTTCCATTAACAAAATTAATTCCTTTAAAAAATCTTGAGTTCTGAGACATCAAGATTCTTCAAATCAATGTATGTCATTCTCAACTGTTAACAGAAAATATAAAACAGTTAAAAAGGCATGATACTCATGGACTATGACATGATAATGACATTTTAAAAGAAAAGCTAAAGAAAAGTGAAGAAAAGTAATGCCAGGAAAAAGAAAATGAGACAAGAAAAGAAAACAGATACCAAGGCCAAGAAAGAAAACTGAGCAACTCCCAACTATTCTTTATTGCCAGATTACAGACTTGAGGCTTAAGGCACAGCACAAAACAAGTACAAAACTGAAAATATGACAGACTCTTACTGATGCTGTTTTTCTTGTAAACATACACAAGACTACCTTCTGCTAATCTTAGAGAATAACATTTTTAAAGTAATTTAATTTTTTTAACACCATTCTTGAAGTTATGTATAATTTGTGACCATATTTCCCCAGTGCATATATGTATTAACTCCTGGTCAAATAGAGGAGGGCAAGGGGGCAAATTCATTGCTTTGGTGAAACACTGATTCAATGAGCTGTGACTCAAAGAAGTGTTAGGTTTCTGTATAGAAGCATCATTTGGACTACCTTATCATTTACCCAGACAGCGTCTCTCAGTCACTTCATATATGGATTCTTATTCAGTAGAGACACAGTTGCTTGAGAAATCATACACCACATTACAACATATTTCTTGCCATACCTACTTAGAAACAATTTAAGAAAAATAAGTATAACAATTGTCAGGGAAAATTAATAACCAGCAATCATCCTTTTAAGAGTGAAATAGAATATCTTTATTAACATACAATGCACTATATAATCTCTGCAAAGGAGCACTCAATCAAAATGAGAACATTAGCCATAAGGGGTCCAGTTAGCACTATTGACGATATACTGTTGATTACCTAAACCTTTGAACTTATTTCACAAATGTGGAAGGCTGGGAGTATACAATTACTGCAAAATATCATTACATTGTAATTGGCTGCATATTACATTTTTCTGGGAAACACAGCTTCCATAACAATCTGTTGGCTATCTAAATAAACTTGTTCTAAGTTTCCTTTCTTGGTCGAGTTTTACTAAAATGTCTGTGATAGTCCAGACAGTCTTTTCTTAAGGTTAGTACATTTTGTTTTAATAATATGTTTCCTTTGTCTTGCCTTCCCATAATTTTAATACAGTTTCTAGTAATGTAAAATGCATGGATGCCATAAGAACAAATACCTTTTGCACATGACATTATTATGGGATGAAATATGAGATAAGTTAAAATGACCCTGTAGAGAAATTAAAGTTATTACTTTGACAGTATTATCACCTAATCATATACACTGTCTTAATGTTCTGAATATCATTCTTTTGTGAAAATAATTACATGAAGAGCATGCATTTCTAAGCATGCATTTTGCACATCTGTAACATCTTTGAATGCACACATAGCATCTGATTAATTGAGGGTGCTTACATTTCAATTAAGCTACAGGACATCAGTCCTTAATTGCCATTTGGGTACAGTGATTGCAAGCATATCATCAATGCACTTAAATGAAAACTGAAAAGATAACATGCCGCCATTTTGTAACTTTTACATGTTTTATGGGAAGAGTTATTTATTACACTAAGTCTGAACATTAATGAATTACTGATCAGAATTGTTGCAAGACTGAGCTATCAGCAGTGTCTTATAAAATAAAACATGGAGAAATCTACATCTGAGGTAAGAGGTACCTGAAGATTACCAAATATAGAACTGTGATGACTTTGCATATATAAAATGCAGTAAAGCTATGCATGCATAAGATAACATGTAATAAAACAGCTTAAGAAAATAGCTACAGTGACATAACATACATAGTCTTCTTTCATTTTTGTGGAACAGTAAAATAGTAAGCAGAACTTTGTAATTGTAAGCAACAGTCTTCACTGCTTAAATGCATTCTAGGACATATTCATCTTTATGGCATATATATAAATATATATATATATATATATATATATATATATATATATATATGTGTGTGTGTGTGTGTGTGTGTGTGTGTGTATGTATACATCTTTAACAAGATTGGGGTTTAAGCCATGGTCTTGAATTTTTCTTCTAAAAGAGGTGATTAGATAGGCTGTGTAAATGAGGGAATGAACAGCTATTATGACAGATAAAGTAGAACAGAAACATGAAAAAAATTTAAATAGAAACTGAACCACATAAGAAGGTCTCTGAAAGCAATGGTAGAGATGATGCAGAAATTGAGACATAAAAAAGGGATGAGTATACAGGACCAGTTCTACATACTAAAAAAACAGTTGGAAGACTGAGAAATTTTATTTCCCCCTCAGAGGAAAATGCAAGATCATAGCAACTATTGAGAGTGGGTACACTATCCTTGAACACCTACAGTTGTAAAGAATTTAGTGAAGTCCACAGCAGAGCTGAAACAATAATAGATCATGCATATTTCTTTCGACATGCATGAATCAGCTACTGAAATCTGTAGTGGCAGGCAAATTAGAAATCAGCTGTTATAAAACTTAGAATGGCTATACACACAACCCTTGACGAAGTCAACGAGTATCAGCATGGCAAAATACATTTGACTCTCTTAAGGGCATATGTACCCATGATACAAATTGGTTTAATGTACATGAAAGCAAACAAAAAAAAAAGGGAGCAAGCACTTGAATTGGAAAGAAATACCCATGGTGATTAGCTTGGATAAGTAAAAGGATTTCCTAATTTCCTAACAACAGTGGATACGTGTTTTTTTTTCAGTTAAAGTGCCCAGGTCCCTAATGACTGTGTTGACTTTCAAAGAGGTGTCATCTATGTGGTAGGTGTATTGTTGCCCAGTTTTCAAAAGGCACAGTGATGAATTGCTTAGCATTTAGTTTTTGCCCATGGTCCACACAAGTTACTCCTTCCTAAAGAATCTGGAATCAGATGGGCCATTAATGATCGCTTCAAGTTTGCAATCATCTGCAAACTTGGTCAGCTGCAGACTCTTCATATTAGCCTTGACTACCACAGAATATTTACCCCAGGGCCACTCTCTAGAGGGACTGATGGTGGCTACTCTTTTTGAAGAGAATATGTTTCCCACACTAATAGATTAGGTTCTATCCTTTAGCCAGTTTGCTATCCAGTGGGTAAAATAAAGTTTTACTTATGTTTGATTAGCATACCAATATTAGCTGCATGCAATATGGTATCAAAGGCATTGGCTAAGTCCAGGAACACAGTTTGAAATTATTTTTATTGAGTCTGATGTATTAATGACATGCTTATAGAAGCTTTCCAGGTTCAGGAGGCAGGATATGCTTTAAGAAATCCATCCTGGTTTGGATCCAAGACATTTAGGCTGACTGTTGTTAATAAGGTCAATAATGATATGACCCATTGCTTAACATATAAGTCTGCTGAGGCTTATGCTTTTGTAGTTTATTGGATCAGCTGTGGATCACCCCTTGTGGATAAAATGACTACAATAGTGCTCCATTTCTCTGGCACAAACCAGTAAAGAGACTGAGGCTGAATAGGCTCAGTAGCAGATGTATCAAATAGTTTCTTGTGCTTACAAGAAGGCATCCTAGCATAGTATCACATCCCATGGAGATAGTGTTTTTGGCCTTGGTGGGAGTATTCAAGGACTTGCATGGAGCTGATCAGAGGAATGGGTTGGGGTAGGTGTGCGTATAAGCTATGGAAAGTTAAGATATGTAGTAAACTTAAAAATGAAGTTGTTCACTGATATTTCTGCTGTCTCCAGTGAATGAGGAAGTGTTTTTGTTATCTATTAGCTCTGAGGATTGCTGGGCATTACCTCTAAGGTTTCTGATATAGCCAAAAAAGCTTTGTAGTTACCTTCATCAGGGATGGAACATCTCAATTTATAAGTGCTTTTGGAGGATTTGATTATGTTTCTGAATGTTTTGCTGTCCTTTTTGCAGAGTTCATCTCTAGATGATGAGGTATTAAGTTTACTTGTATGGGCTATGAGTTTTCTCCTCTTATTATATAGTTTGTTTACACTAAGGTTCCACCATAGAGGTTATTCCACAGTTTGGCATTGTATATCTGTGTGATAGATGCCTCACAACATTTTTTGGGCTCAGGTACCTAGGCAGCAAGACATTTCCTTCTGGTACATTTGGTTGGTGATACATGACTGAAATGACATTCAGCTGTAGAGAAATATGGCTGTTGTGAATTCCTTGTGGACAAAGAAACGAATGTGTTGCCATGCCAAGAACGTCAATAACCAAATGCACAGAGGGAAATAATGTCCTTGGCTCCCAAGGCAACATGAGACACCAGGCAGTATGGCAGGTATCAGCAGCAGACTGGCCAGTGGGTATGTCAGTGGCAGTAAAAATGCAGTGCACAATGGGTAGTGCCTTTATAACTGGTATGTGTGTGGATAACTATGACCAATATCATCTTCACAGTGTCTAAGGAACATTACCTACAATGCATACTGGAGCATTAATGTGACTACAGCAGCATGCAAGATTTCATTCAAGCTGTAGCACATCTCTACATGTTGGAGTTAAATAAGCATGTTCTGTACAATGAGCAGAACACTTATTAATTCTTAGTTATTAAAGCTGTGGACATGGCAGTGTGTGTTTTTCTTTGCCCACAGGAAATTCACAATAGCCACATGCCTGTGCTGCTGAATGTCACTTCAGCCATGTGTCCCCAATCAAATGTAACACAGAGAAATGCCTGGCCTAGGTGCCTGACCACCACCATTCTTTGAGATGGACATAAAAAAATATCCAGTAAAGTGTCAGCATGTGAGATGGGATCATCGAGGTGAGAAGGGCACTTAAATTTAATCAGGTCATTAGTTAACTGGATTAAGTTTGCCTTAAAGTATTCTCTAAGGACAGAAGTTTTTTTGCATTAAGAAGGGCTTTTTTATCCTTATACTGAGTGTTACCAAACTGTGGCTATACTCGTCCAGTGATGTTGTACCTGCAGGATTCAAACATATGGTGGCTATACTAATAAGAAATAGGTCTGGTATTTCTAAACCCCTAGTTGAGACTTGCAACAATTGGTCTGGGTAGCTGGCATTAATCAAGTGTGGGAATCTTTGTATGCATTTATTTGAAATGGTGTATGTTTCCCTGTTAATGGAGGGATAACTGAAGTATCTTGAGAAAATACTACTCAGCTTGATAGGGAGGAATGTCAGATTGTTTAGATTTGTGTAATGGGCTGCAAATGATATGAAGGTCACCCAGTAGTTAGTTACGACATGGCATGGAGTTCTATTTACCTTGAAAAGAATATGGAGGAGTTCAAGGCCATTGTCCAGGCATATGAGTCTGGAGACATGAGATGGCTTCAAAGACAAACAGACACACCCCTTTCACTAACACTATAATTTTCTAGGTTGGATCAGAAAGAGTGGTAGGTACTGAAACCTTGCACTCTTTTGGTTCTATCACCATTCAGAAACCATGTTTCAGTATCTATGCAGATATCTACATTTTTTCAAAGGTCAGAAAGGATGCAAGATGTGAAGCAATAAAGTTCAATTATTTCAGCCCCGAGTATATTGTCCAGGAATAATATTTCTGCAAGAGACTGCCCCCTTTTTCCTGCAAGATTCCCAACCATTCTCCAGTTTATAAATAATAGATTTTTGAGTATGACTGGCTACTGTTGACAATGTAAGCCAATCCAACTAGACCCTTAAAAAGTTATGGTATATGTACACTCCAGAGTCACTTCAGCTATATCCAAGGATATAAAAGCAGAAAGTACTCAGCAAGTTGAAATTAGTCCTGTCTATACAACCAACTTTAGATTTAATAAACTATAAGAAAACATGTTTCTAAATGAGAGATTGTCTTGCTCTCGATGTCTTTTCTCAGTAATACTGCGACAAGTACCACTCTACAATTTATTATAGCAAAGCACTTGGTTAAGTAGCTGAGACATTTCTTCTCCACCAGACAGCAATAGTTGTGCACTAGTAATAGTGAAACATCCAGCCCTTCGGGTATCAGGATCTCAACAGACTGCAGCTGCACTTCCGCCTTATCTGCTTTACTACTAAGACCAAAAGCTTAGCACTTAACTACTTTGTGAATAATTGTGAACTATTATGGTTGACTCCAACTGCTGTCTCTTTAGGAAAATGTCCAGAGTTTAACCCAGTCTCTCCCACCAATAAACTATTGAAAAACAGAGAAGACTATGATTGTGTTTAGTTATGTAGTAAACCTAGATTTAAGCTGAAGAATACTGACACTTCTATAGCTGGATCCTGACAAAGAGAATACACTAGCTATTTTTTGGCTTGGTACGCTGAACGATATTTTAGAAAAGAGACAATTATAAAATATTTACTCTGTACAAATGAGTTTGCAGTATTATGCAAAGAATGTTTATTAGCTTAATAGCTATTGCCACAGACCACCGCAGAAGCTAGAGTAGGGATGGTGGTGGCAGCTGCAATGGCACAAACTGTTAGATTACATAATTGGCATTTTAGAAGAGATGCTGATCGGTTGCTGTAAGTAAGTGACACTTGTGTGTCAGTGTACAAGTGCAGTATATGTGTCATTTAAGAGGCATCAACATAAAATCATATCCACTAAAATGATTTGCTTTGAATGAGTATGCATTTTGTAGGAACTGTAGTATGGAGCAAGTATATGTCCTTGTTATAGTCTAGAGTATGTTTTTTCAGCTTCTGAAAACATTTTTTTCTAAACTTTAATTGAGGGAAGTGATAAATTTGGGATTGCCAAGAGTGTAACTAAGGAGTACACATCTCTAGTACTAACAGTCAGTGTAGATAAGGGTTTTTCATGATTTTGGATAGTTGTGGGCACACAGGGACTTCACAAGTTCAAACAGAAAGTCTTAGTAATGATAGGATATATGGATTGTAGAACTTTTAAGATAAATTAATATTGGAAGAAAATGCAGATGCCATGAAGTCTGGAGCAAATATGAGGTAGAAGAAATTGGTAATGTTAAGGAATATATTAGCAGACAAGCCAGACAAGGTGCTGTCTTTCAAACTCATAAGTTAAGATTCATTTGCTGCTGGTAGACATTGAACATGCAAATCTGCCTGTTTCAGAACATGATAAAGTAGATGCAATGCAAGGAAGAGTGAACGGAGAAGAAAAGGCACCGTGCAGACATGCTAGTTTTCTTTCACGTTCATATCATCATTAGAATTAATTGACTGTCCATCTGTAAAGCAAATGGAATTATTGATCTACTTTACCACTGTATATAATGATATGTCACATATGCAGAAAGGGTGGGTGGTATATGCAATAACTAAAAGTTCATACGCCTCAGTCTTTTCTCCCTTTTCTCAGCAAATCTGCCAAAATTGCTTCATTATTCACTTTTACAGTATGGAACATAACCCTAGAATGATACTTATGGATCTGACAACAACATGAGGACCATTCCAGAATGTGGAGGTAGACTTTGTAAAGGTGGGCAAAAGTTAGGGATTTAGTTTTGTTTTAGTAGTTGCTGAATATAAGCATTTCCCTTTACTAAAGCAGATTCAACCACAATCTGTAAAAATCTGTTAAATGAAGTGGTGTCTCAGTCTGGTATCTGGCATTGATAAGCAGTGATGAATAGATACACATTACAGGATAAAAACTGCAAGTACAAATAATAAGTAATAAATAATAATAAGTAATAAGTAATAATAAGTATAAAGTCCAATAAGTGAATCAGAAACAAATCTGCCTTATAGACCTCTCTAATTTCCAGTTGCTATAATGTCATTTTAAAGATTAAATTATCAAAGATCTGTAGTGAAACAGGTCCGCAGGTCCCTGATGCTCTTCCACTTCATCTGATGAGCTTGCATTTTCAATAGAGAGGGTAAGCACAGTTAATTCCATATGAAATTGTGATGCTTCATTCCATGAGGGCATCATGGATGCTACCAACTCTGTTATACAGGAGCCTCATTTCTGCTAATGATGATGGTAAACTAATAATGTATACCTCTGAGTAATTATATGACGCTTAGCAATTCCCTACAATTACAGATACCAATGAAATCTGTCACTCTTTTGTTCTATGTGATGTGGTCATGATCCTTGGATTTCAAAGGATTGTCCACTCTTTGACCATGCCATAGAAAATTGAACTGTGCTTAATCAAATTACTGAGATGAATAAAGCATGCTGCTATGGATCCATGCTAGTTAGTGTAAGAAAACAGTGATCATAACCACTGGTGGAGAACAAATGCATTCCAAATCTGAAACAGGGGCAGATGGAATTCATTATTTAAGAATTGGCAGCAATTAAATCCTGAAAGTTTCAATATATCCAGCTAATCTATATTCTAATGGTAGCTCCAGAAGATTTTTAAGGAGACAATCAAAACCTGAACCTGCAATGTCAGGGGAAAAATATGTTACCTGCTTGAAAAAGAGTGCCGCCAACTTATCAGCCATATTTCCTTGAAGTTTGGACAACCGTTAAGTGACTGAACCATTTAATAAATTGAACAGTTATTTACTGCAAACCATGTTGACTGTAAATATAAATAAAACTGTGTCACATCCAATATAACTAAATATGTTTTGGGATTGCAACATCTTCAATATGAACAATTTTGCTACCTATCATGCAAATTCTTATTTATGCATTAAGTAACTTTATGCCTTAGGCATAATATAGACTGATGGGTTTGTAGTGATACTCCATATTATACAAGGGTAAGAAAATCTGTATCACCTATTCCTTTATTATGAAATCATTTTGAAAAGAAAAATGATAGACTTATGCCCAGCATATAATTGCCTTACTGAGTTTACCCATAAGGTTTCTGTTCAACTACCCACTGTTCAAGGGAAAACTCAGCTTCAGACAAAGCAGAACCTGCTTGGTGGGCAGTAGTGAATACATCATCAAAGCAGCTTAAATTGTACACTCAGTTTTTATAAATAGGTTTGAAGATTGAACATGTTTCAAGGTTGCTAATACTGGGCTTATCAATGAGTCACCTACTGACTGGTCAGTGGGTCACTATGCTGGTTACATTGTTCCTGCATTCAGACCCTATACTGTTTGACCCCACAGCAAAGTAAAAAAATGTAAGAATAACTTAGAATATTAGGTTATTCCCTTTTCCAATCCACATGGTACCTTATACCATTAAGAAAGTGAGACTGTTGTCAAATTTACTTGAAAATGTTAGCAATGAAACATCAAATGTCCAAGACAATATAACAGCTGAGATGGCAGCCTTAAGAAAAACAACAGTGTACAAATATATGGCCTTGGACTTTATTTTAAAGCAAAAGGACAGCATATGGGACAATGCTGGTAAAGAATGTTGTGTCTGCACTCCAGATAATTCTCAGCCTATCCTGAAATATTCTTATTTTACTAGAATAGTGGCTATTGAACCAACCCAGATTGAATTTTGGACTTTCTGGTTTTGTTTGAAATCTTAAAAACTGAAATGTTTTATATAATTTAATTCATATTAGTTTTCTTTATAGGATAACACATTACATACTTAAAATGAAATCCTTCTTAAGTTGAACTGTAAATTAAATGGAAAGGAGTTTACAAAGTATTATTCAAAGCAGGGTTTTAATAGTCATCCATATAGAGCTAAAAAAGTGGTATGAACAGGACTCAAAGTAGATAATGAACTTATGAAAAGTGATACAGATCTGTGTGTCCTTTTAAAAGAAGACACAATGCAGGAATGCAATGGTAAAACTAGAACCAATGTCTAAGTCCTAGTCCTGTTAATATAGGTAAGTAATCCCTTAGAAAGACATGGTGTGTCAGTAAAATGGTATGCTGCATGCAAACCAAGCAATGAATGATTAATGCATTACATTAAAACTGGCAAACAATTATGCTATGTTTTTTTTTTTTTTTTTTTTTTTTTTTTGCTTAAGTAGTGGTTCATAATAGTAAATATTTAAACATTATTGCCAATAAATAAATGGAATTTATTTTTACTGAAGGCTGAATAAAAGAAATATAGGACCAGTGTTCTGACTAAAAATCAGATCATGATATACTACCTATGAATATTATTTTACTGAAACTTTTCACACCTAGTTTAGCATCATTGACAAATGAATAAAACAAACTTAAAAACACTGCAGTTTATACAGAGATGTAATTTGGAACTATTCAAGTTTCATCAGAGTTAATAGCATGTAATATATGAAAGTGTAATGAGCTGTTGAAGATCCTTTCTTTCCATGTTGTTACAGACTTCATATATCCTTACTTTTAGAGTTTACTGCTGTGCCTTTATGGACAATAAAATATAATACCGTGATAATGATGTAACATGTAAATAAGTAAAGAAATAGTGCAAGTACAGAATGCTGTAATTTTTGTAAATTATGATCATGTGAAAGCACAGCTGTAGTACTTACTTAACTATTTTAGTATTAATCTCCTTGTACGGAATGCAGTGATTTGTGGAAGTATTCATATAAAAGCATGAAGATATTTACTCTTGAACTCTTGATTATAATGCAACTTAAATGAAAATGTTGGCTTGAAATGTCAGTTAGAAGGTATTTTTTTTGGAAATATTGCTTTGAAAATATGTTACTGCCTTTTAACCCAGGTCATGGCTTAAAATTACATTTGGACCAGTTCACTACTCAGTTAACAAAGATAGATAGATAGATAGATACATACATAGATAGATAGATAGATAGATAGATAGATAGATAGATAGATAGACCAGCTTCCTAAAAAACTGATGTTTCAAAAGAAAAAATAAAAGAAGTGCCCAAGAATCCAAAAGGACAAAAAAATATATTTTTTTTCTTATTTTTGCAGGAGGCATTCCCCCTGCACAGACCTGATGTTGGAGCATGCTTCCACACCCAGAACTTATATATACCAACTCCATGGTCGCACCAACTCAAAGAAGGGAGGAATCTCTCTAAAAATGAAATCATTGCCTGTGTACAATTAGAAATCACACTGGCAGTAATTTCCTGTGGGGAAAAAAGTTCAACAGTATGCTGTGATTCTTATTTTTCTGTGGGCAACTGTTGCTCATATAATTTCTCCTGGAGCTTATGCAGGGGAGCTAGATAGATAGATAGATAAACAAATAAACAAACAAACAAATGAATATATGCAACTCATCATGATAGATACAGTACATGCTACTGAGACTGAGTAATTCTCCAGTTTTGAAGTGTACTGCAGACTCTTCAGACTGTTCAAGCCATTACAAGATTTTGATAGTTGCCTCAATATAGCCTACTTAGTTCCCGTTTAATTTTGATACAGAGGGGAGAACTGTAATTTCAATTAACCTTCTGATTTTTTTTTTTAATTTTACTGCCTGTATCCAATCCAATATTTAAATGTTCCATTAAAATATCTAGAAAAAAAGGCAGCATAAACCTATAAATGCTGACTTTCCAAATTTTTTTTTTTTTTTGGTTGTTTGCAGTACTTTTTTAAATGGCCACTGGCCTAAGTTACTAAATTGTATGCAGATTTTATTGTTAACTTACTTTGCAAAGAAAAATAATTTGAATGATTATTTTAAAGTCTTTGTGATATTTTTCTTGATAGGTTTTTACTAGAATGCATATTAATAACATATATTTCACAATAGAAACTACAGTAAAATCTCTTCTGCCATGTAAGATAAACTACACCTACAAAATAAACTACATTCTTTGTCTGAATTACATATGACTTAGGTGTATTATCTGCCATTTTGACCTTATGATGATTGGTTCTCAAGTTTATTTCTTAGCTGTGATGTCTGCTATGTAGAATTTGCATGTTCTCCACCTGATGTAAAGTTTTTATTAGGTGCTCTAGTTTACTCCATCTTTCTAAATATATATCATATGTAAATTTGCAATTGTCCAAACTGGCCATAGGAACATGTCAAATTTCTGTGTGAATGTATTTATTCATTCTGTGGTAGGCTGGTGTTCTGATCAGGATTAGTTTCTAGATGCACCTGTTGAGTGTTAAACAGCCTGTGACTTCCAGTTACCCTAAACTGGATAAGTCAAGTAATGGAATGAATATTTCAAGCCATGCCTACAACTACTTTGATTATTCAAAGGAGTGGCAAGAAACATATTTATACACAGAACAGCAAGTTTAGTATAATAATTACTGCTAGCAGTATGGTGTGGAGGGATAAAGACCTGGTTATGATCCAGATAATCTGGGTTTAATTAGTGTTCAAGTGTCTGGGACACTGGTAGGGGATGACGGGCATGCCAGTCATAAGGGATGGAAGTGGGGGATGCATGACTAAGTCACACCAAGTGGTACGATTTCTCTGGAGCAGACTCTGGAATCAAATGCAGAATGCTTTCAAGAAGGGCTGGAGTGGTGTGTTGATATTAGCCCTTGGGGAAATGAGGAGAAGGGCTGCTGATGCACATTGCATATCCCATCCACATTCTCCAAAATGTCTCAGACTCATAACTCGTCTAACATGCAACACTTTCTGCAAATAAATCAGCTTCTCAAATATACATATTACTTATATATGCCTTTTGAGCAAAGATTGTTACATATTAACATGAACACTTTTAAATATCTTACTTTACTTCAAGTATATACTCTTTTCTGTAGTATTCAAGTAAAACAAAATCAGTTTGCATCATCAAATACGGTACATAAAATTAGCAGGTCTTGGCTTTCCTGACACATACATTTGAGCTAAAGAACTCATCTTATAAAACAAGGTATTTGTGATAGATCTCAGTTATGAAACAGTTTGGCCATATTTAATAATGTTTCAACCTTAGAATAATTTCATTTAAATCAAAATATCTCACCAACTGAAATCATAACTAAAACATCCCAGCACTTTGGCATAGATGGTTAAAACCATGACGGCATCCAAGACTCTAGAAGATGCATATCAAGGGGATAAGAAAGATGTGACCTTTTGTCAACGCAACTGACCAACTAACCAACCAACCAACCAACCAACCAACCAACCAACCAACCAACCAACCCAGGAGAATAGATTTGGTGGCTCCTAGTTCATAAAAGTGTCACCATGGGATGAAAGCACATGCACACTGATTGAAAGCAGGTCAGTTGTCAGGGAAGGTAGTTAAAGTGGCCATTAAAGTTGAGAACAACAGGTCTGAAGGGTTGCAATGCTGAGAGTGTGCACATTTCAGTGCAGAGAATATGTGGTTGTAATCAAAATTCTGGTGCTCATGCCACCAGTAGGGGAAGAGTTGGGAAAATAGAGATGTTTCTGTCCTGGCTGTCTGGGTAATGGCTATGCCCCACCCAGCTTATACCTTTTTGAGAAGATATATTTTCTGGTGGCTATATCCCCACCCATGTGGACAATAAATTACAAGCCAAGGAAGTGACTCATAGGTCAACAGGCATGGGGGTACAAATAAGATTCATTGCCTAAGCTAATTCAACCTTTACAAAATCTTCCACTGGGGTATAAATATCTAGGCAGTTCTATATTTCTTTTTCCTGCTCCTTTTGTTCAATTAAAACATTCGCCTGTCCTTCTACTTCCAGTCAGAAATGCCTGGTGACAGTTACTCCTCAACAAAATAAGGTAATTGTCAACTGTCACTATAACAAATTTAAATCTTGTCCAGGCTACATAGAAAACAAAACAAAATACATTTTTCACACTGAATCATTGCTGGCTAACTCAGTGCTCAACTCAAACATTTAGTTTGCCATATAACAAATTAGGCAATGCATAATATGCCAGATGCAGAAACATTGCATTTTACCGTTTGAAAGTATAGATCCAAATTCACATACACACAATGATGAAATCATAAGTGTTATTTACAACTATAACACACAACAGTGTAAGACTTTTACATAACAGAAATCAGATACTAGTGCCCTACATAATTCACAAATGCCCTGTAAGAACTGTGAATGACTGCATTCCTTCCTACAGGCATTGAAGAATTTAGAAATGGAATAATTATGGTAATAAAGTCTGTCAACATCTTTCATGAATCACAAATTAGTGACTTGTTGAGTTTATTGTAGTGGTGAGGTTCAGATATGGAGCACCAAATGTTCTGACTAACTTCACATAAAAAGTTACTTCTCGGATGTCCCTAGGAAGCTATTGTTGTCACTCTGCATTTGAACATGGAACTGAAATTTGTATGGATAATGAGCTACATAGCAGATAGTCCTTTAACCACATCAATTGTATAGAGTTTTTCAGTAGTATACATATTCCAAATGACTATAAAAGTATTTCTGTAGGAAATGTAGTTTGTAAACCATAGTGAAAGATAACTTTAGGAACCACACTGTAGGTGTTTTTACTATAAGTAGGTCATGGTTTCCGGTGTCAATGGCCTTTTTGTAGTTAACAAAATGGTTCCTGTAAGAGACATTATCCAAAGTGGTATATAATTGATCAGATAAGGTGAACATAACAATTATAGTACAATAAGCAGGCCTAAAATCATGTTGATTATTTGGTATGTCATAATTATTAGTATAGTCCAACAATCTGTTTGTACACAAGGTTTTCGAGATTTTTTTCTAGAGCACAGGTTACAACTATAGGTCAAGCATATTCAGTTAATGAGGGTGAAGGAACTTTTTCTTGTTTCAGGGTTAATGCATGTTTAAAACTCAGAAAGATAATCATTGTGACAAAAGTGAGTTTGTAGATGCAAAGGATATCACTTCCTAACTGAAGTATTTTGGGGTAAACAATACAGGAGTTAATATAGGTTCATAGGTTCATAGGTTCATACTAGGCTATCTGCCCGAGGGCATTTACAAGCCTAGCCCATAGTTTTGTGGCTTACGCCACCCCTTTAGTATGAGGAACTATACCCATTATTTTGCTGTGCCTCTGTTGAGCAGTGACACTGAGGTAATCCCTGGGGTATATCTGCGATCTCCCATCCATTGGTCAAGATTTCTCTTGAACAAGGCCAGCGAGGTGCTCTGCCTCACATATACCGGGATTTTATTCCACAGCATAGGGAGTCTTTGGGTGATGAATCTATCCCTCCAGCACGTCCTATTAATAGCCGTGTCGAGGTTTAAGTCTCCCGCCCTTGTGGCTCTGACGGATCTAGATTTTTTGAGGTGAAGCATATTCATCAAATCTGGGTTTGACATGGCCTTGTATGTTAGGCAAAGGTCACCTCTGAGCAAGCGGTGGCGACTGAATAGAGCTGGAGTTCTTTCAGTCGGGCAGCATAGGACAGATGTTTGAGACCCTTTATCCTTTTGGTGAGGAACTTTTGTGGCCTCTCCAACTGCTGCAAGTGTCGGGTCAGATACATTCCGAATAGGGCATTATACTCAATCATTGGTCTGATGAGTGATGAGTATAGGGAGACTATGACCTCCCTTGATCTAGATGAGAATCCCTTCATGATAAGGTGGGCAATGTAGAAGGTCTTCCTAACTACTTTAGCTACATGGGTGTCGAATGACAGACTACTATCAACCTGGGTC
The DNA here is from genome assembly GCF_019279795.1 of Protopterus annectens. Classification (NCBI taxonomy): domain Eukaryota; kingdom Metazoa; phylum Chordata; order Ceratodontiformes; family Protopteridae; genus Protopterus; species Protopterus annectens. The sequence goes on along the minus strand of NC_056736.1, from coordinate 549,750,211 downwards.
CCCAGGTCCCTGATAACTTCTTCTGTGCTCAGTGGATTGCCACCTATTTGGTAGCTAGGGGTAACCTTGTTTTTCCCGAAGGGTATGACTATGCATTTTTTGGCATTTAACTTTAGGCCATGGCTCTGGCACCAGTTATCCGTTTCTGTGAGACCCTTCTGAAGGATATCTGTGTCAGATGTGTTTTCTACTATGGCGCCCAGTTTGCAGTCATCTGCAAACTTTGTCAGCCATAACCCTCCTGTGTTTGCTTGTACTTCGGAAAAGTAGATGCCAAACAAGAGTGGGCCCAGGACTGAGCCCTGTGGTACACCACTTGATGTTTCTAGTTTATAGGTTCATAGGTAGGTACTAGACCATCTGCCTGAGGGCATTTATAAGCCTAGCCAGAGTGTGTCAGTTTTCGCCACCCCATTGATTAATTAACTGAGCCTCTGTCAAGAAGAGCCAATGAAGTGATCCCAGGGGTGTATTTTCTGTTACCATCCACTCGTCAAGGTTTCTCTTGAAAAGTGTTAGTGAGGGGCTCTGCCTAATGTAGTTAGGAATTTTGTTCCAAAGCATGGGGAGTCTCTGTGACAGGAATCTATCCCTCCAGCATGTTCTATTTATTGTTGTGGTGAGGTTTAGCTCACTAGAACGAGTGTCTCACAGTGACTTGGATTTCTTTAGGTGGCACATGTCCATCAATTCTGAGTTGGACATGGCTTTGTATGTCAGGCAGAGATCACCTCTGAGTAAGCGATATGCCACTGAGTACAGACACAGGTTTTCCAGCTGGGCTGCATAGGACATATGTTTGAGGCCAGTAATCCTCTTGATGAGGTACTTTTGTGGTCTTTCCAGCTGTTGGAAGTGTCTTGTGAGGTACATCCCAAATGGGGCATTGTGCTCTATGATGTGTCTGATGAGTGACAAGTAGAGGGGCACTATAACCTCTTTATTTTTTGATGCGAACCCTTTAGTAATTAGATGGGCTACATAGAAGGATTTCCTAACTACTTTAGCAATATGATTGTCAAAGGAGAGATTATTATCTACCTGGGTCCCCAGATCTCTTATTACCTCTTCTGTATTAAGGGGGCTGCCACCTATGTGGTAATTCATGGGTGTTTTGTTTTTCCCAGATGGGATGACTATGCATTTTTTGGCATTTAGCTTTAGACCATGACTTTGACACCAGGTGTCTATCTCATTAAGGCCCTTTTGGAGAATGTCCGTGTCAGCCGGAGAGTCAATTATGGCTCCCAGTTTGCAGTCATCAGTGAACTTGGTTAGCCATAATCCTCCTGTGCTTGCCTATACTTCTGAGAACTATATGCTGAACAGTAGGGGTCCCAGGACCAAGCCTTGTGGGACACCACGTGTGACTGGTTTAGAGTTGGAACTGGAGTCCGCTATTCTTACCGTGCGAGTTCTGTCTGTAAGCCAGTTGGCAACCCATCTCATGATGTAGGTGTTTATGTTGAGGTTGGTGAGTTTTTCTATAATTCCCAAATGGAGAATGGTGTCAAAAGCCTTGGCGAGGTCAAGGTAGACTGTGTGAACCACCTTCCCCTCATCTATGGCCTTGGTGACTGTCTCGAAGAAGTCAACCAGGTTTAGTAGACATGATCTGCCCTTAACAAAGCCGAACTGGGTCAGGTCAAGTGTTTGGAGGTTTCCAATGTCTTTGTTAATGATTTACATGATTATGCGCTCCATAGCCTTGCAGACCAGGATAGTCAGGCTTATGGGGTGATAGCTACCAGGGTCAGTTGTGGCCCCTCCTTTCTGGAGCAGAATAACCGTTGCTGTGCACCATTCTATGGGCACATAGCATGTGGAGAGGCTGAGGTTGAACAGTATGTTTAGGTGGGGGGTTAGTTAGTTCTGTAGTTCGTGCAAGACGCAGCCTGGGACACCATCTGGCTCCATTGACACTGTGCTTTTGGCTTTTGAAAGGGCTGTTTTCACCTGTGCATCTGTGATTTCTGAGACACTACACTTTTCTGGTATTGTTGTGGGCCCTTTTGGGGGTGAGAGGGGGGGGGTGAAGTTTGCACTAAATCTATCTGCCAGGATGTTGGCAATATCAGTAGGTTCAGTATATTCTGTGCTATTTTGCACTAGCTCAGAGCATATCTGTGAGTTGCCACTTAGATTCTTTACATAGCTAAAGAAGGCTTTGTGGTTATTTTTCGAATCCTTGGCTATTTTTCTTTCGAAGTTAGCCTTGGATGATTTTATGAGGGACCTTAGTTTCTTACTTATACTGATCAGGGATGTCTTTCCTTCTTGGGATTTGCTTTTTTTCTGAACTAGTTTCCTCCTTCTATTGTATAGCCTGTTTATGGCAGGGGTCCACCAGACTGGTTTCCTTCTCTTATGGGAGTGAGTCTTGGTTTTGCTAGGGATGACCCGATCTATGCATCCTTGTAGGTGCTCATAGAGTGCATTTGTAAACGTTCCTGCATCTTGGACACTGTTATCCTTTTGCGTGAGGGCTGTGAAACTTACCACCTCTGTCTTAAGTAAGGTGAAGTTTGCTATAGAAAAGTTTTTCACTGTGGTTTACTTGGATAGGGGTAGTGGTGTGGTGTGGGCATCCAGAGTGATTAGGTTATGGTCTAATCTAACCAGTGATGGGTTGACCTCTGGTGCGGAACACCTGTCGCCCATGTTGGTGATGACCAGGTCCAATATGTTTTCACCTCTGTTAGTAGAGTTTACCAGCTGATCCAGGGCATTTGAGTTGATACATTCCAGGAAGCGCTGGACCTGGGTGTTTGTACTTGAGTAGTTTTCCCAGTTAATGGTAGGGTAATTGAAATCACTCAATATCAGGGTTTTTGGTAGGACCTTCATGTTTTTCAATGTCTACAGAAAGGCACAGTGGTGGTCCTGGGTCATGGAGGGTGATCTGTAGCAGGCCACAATTTGCATTGTAGATTTGCCCAATGTTAGTTAAACATGGATGATCTCAGAGGTATCATGCTGCACCACTAACCTGGAGGTGTAGGTATCCTTGATAAATATGGATACACACCCTCCTTTTGTGTTTCAGTCCATGTTCTGTGGCCAAAATGTGTGGTATGGGTTGTAGCCCGGTGGTGCTGGGGTGCTCTGTGGAGCCTTGAACCAGGTTTCAGTTACTGCAAAGATGTCGATGTTCTCCATACTGAGGAGTACTTTGAGTTTGTGCATTTTGAGATTTAAACTCCTGGCATTGAGTAGCATAGCCCTCATTTTGTTATTTGTGATGTTTACGGAGGTGGGTGTGTGTGAATGAAAGGGCAGGTAGAAGAATGGTGAGGATGCAAGGAGTAGAGGTGGCGAAGGTGGATGAATTTAAATACTTGGGGTCAATAGTTCAGAGTAACGATGAGTGTGGAAGAGAGGTGAATAAGAGAGTACAGGCAGGATGGAGTGGGTGGAGAAGAGTGTCAGGAGTGATTTGTGACAGATGAGTACCTGTAAGAGTGAAAGGGAAGGTCTACAAGAGGGTAGTGAGACCAGCTATGTTATATGGGTTGGAGACAGTGGCATTGACAAAAAGGCAGGAGTTTGAGCTGGATGTGGCAGAGTTGAAGATGTTAAGATTTGCACTGGGTGCGACGAGGGTGGACAGGATTAGGAATAAGTATATCAGAGGGTCAGCCCAAGTTGGAAGGTTTGGAGACAAAGCCAGAGAGGCAATATTACATTAGTTTGGACATGTGCTGAGGAGGGATGCTGAGTATATTGGGAAAAAGATGCTAAGGATGAAGCTACCAGGTAACAGGAAAAGAGGAAGGCCTAAGTTAAGGTTTATGGATGTGGTGAGAGAGGACATGCAGGTGGTTGGTGTGACAGAGCAAGATGCAGAGGACAGGAAGAAATGGAAACAGGTGATCTGCTGTGGCGACCCCTAATGGGAACAGCCAAAAGAAGATAATGATGACGGAGGTGGGTTTGACTTTTGAGCCTTGCCTAAAAAAATGCACTATGGGGGCAGCAAGAGCCTTGGCCAGTATTAGAAAGCCTAGGAGTGACAGGTACAAGCCATCTCTTGTGAAGCAACAAGGCCTTTTGAGCATGTCATCCCAGGCTAACAGACACTGGATCCCCTTTGAATGACACCAAAAGCTTAGCCAGTTGTTGAAATTGATCATTTTTTTCTTTATACTGTGGTATCATTCTTGGTGAGGGCAGGATGCTAATCAGGGTCAGGGTCATACCTATCTGGGCTACATGATCAGAGAGATCTTCCATGTCTCTTTTCATGCAGTCCAGGGAGGTACATCTCAAGTCATTCACACCAACATGAACACTGACAGAGTCATATTTGTACTTGTTCTGGAGTGACCTGAGTGCTTGTGTTATGTGCTGGATTCTGGCTCCCGACAGACAGCTAACAGTAACCTTCTTTGTGTCCAGCCTATTGAGTTGGACGTCAGTGTGCCTGACTATAGAGTTGCCTATTACTAGTGTGTTAGGTATGTTATTTGGCCTTAAGGGCTGTGATTGTGCGGCACACTGATTTTGTGTTTTATGTGTTGTCTGGTTTGTGATGGGAGGTGCAGGTTTTTTGGGTATCTACTTTGGAGGTCTGATGCTTTGGCAGGTTTTTATTTAGAGCCTCTGAGTAGGATTTTGTGTATTTATGTGTATTTTTTGCCAGTGCTGGTTTATTATGTCTATGTGAGGCTGGAAGTGTGGCGCAAGTGTTAACCTTCTCCTCATGACTGCCTGTTCCAGTCTTGGGTGGAGAAAGCTTAGCCTCCAATTTAACTATATAATTGCATCTCTCGCATATGTTAATGTTTTGTGGTAGGAGGAGAGGGTTGTCTGTGTACTTGTGGCAGTTGTAACATTGCCTCAGGATACCCAGGTTCACCAGCTGGACTGGAGAGTATACCTGAAATTGCCCTTTGGTCATGCCTGAATGGTAGGGTGAGCTGCTTAGTCACTTGGTTGGTGAGGGTTGAATAATGAGCCTTGTCCTGCTGGGCAATCAAGTGTCGGGGTATATTAGTGCTTGCTATTAGGTCTGAGCAAGTGCTGGACTTTAGAATGCTTTTTAAGTGCTTAGGTTGAGAGTTAGACTACTTTCAAGGGAAAAACTGAAGAGGAGACTTGGTGGAGCCGGGAATAATTTAACCATAGCTAATCAGTGCCGCCCAGACGTGCAAAACCATGCAAATGTGGTTTTTACAGTAGGGAAATGAAAGAGATAGAAATTAGCCCAAAATTATCAAATAATTACTTTTCTTGTGAGTAATGCACTGAATTGAAGTAAATTTTGGGATAACCTAGGAAATTATAAGCAGGTAGACTTGTATGAGGATACTAGTGAATAGATCAATAATGTCTTGTAGTGGAAGAGAATAGTTATGTTTAATTACTTCAATAGCTGATTTATTCTGTCTGTTATAACTGTTTGCCAGAACTCTTTGGTATGAAGAAGGTTAGAGGTTTATTAAGCCTTAATAAAAGTAGTTTTTGTCACAGTAGTTTAGATACTATGTCTCATGTTCTGATCACATACATTGTTTTGTAAGGTATTGCAATCCTTCTTAATATATAAACTTGCAGCAAGTATGAATACAGCTGGGGGAGGGCACAACTAAGAATACAGCAGTGAAATAATTGTATGGAAATTATGCTATTTATGTTTGTTTAGCTAACATGTGTGTGTGTGTGTGTGTGTGTGTGTGTGTGTGTGTGTGTGTGTGTGTGTGTGTGTGTGTATGTGTGTGTGTGTGTGTGTGTGTGTGTGTGTGTGTGTATTAAGGACTGTGACAGTGAAAGACATCAATTGAATCTGTAAAGGTACAAACCTGAGATAGTGGCCTGATATCCAGGTGGAAGGGAAGAGAAGTGGACCTCTAATTACCAAACAGTAGCCAACCAGTGCGCTTGTGTTCACTGCAGCAATTTCAGACATAACAGCACTGAAGACAGTAAAGCAAGGCTCTTACACACATAGCAAAATGTATCTATATGAGAGATGTGTTTACTAAATTCAAAATTAACTGGTAAATGCACATCTAGAAATTCAATACTTACAGATTAAACCAATAACAGCACAACACTAACAACGCAGCGAGAAATACTTGTTATTGTATAGTTTAATTATAAGTTTCACTCTAAGGAGTTTACTGCACTGAAAACTGTTGAGATATCTGAGGCAATATAATGAAAGCATAATGATTCTTATTTAATTGTACTAACAACTACTGACAGTTTCTTTGATAAAAACATTCCTTCCAGGATTTCCTAAAATGTACTATATTTTTTTAAACATCTGTGCATCAACTATGTTACATGCACAGGGAAAAGCTAATGACCTGGACCTCACATTTAGTTATAGATTCCTGCTCCATCACAGACTTCAAAATATTACAAACTGCCACTATTTTGAAAAGGTATTTAGCATAGAAAAACTGAGAAACACTGAAATTCTCAAAAAAGCAGTTAATCTTTTAAAATAACTCCAAATAACAGGAAATATACATTTTTAAACATCTGTGCATCAACTATGTTACATGCACAGGGAAAAGCTAATGACCTGGACCTCACATTTAGTTATAGATTCCTGCTCCATCACAGACTTCAAAATATTATAAACTGCCACTATTTTGAAAAGGTATTTAACATAGAAAAACTGAGAAACACTGAAATTCTCAAAAAAAAAAAGCAGTTAATCTTTTAAAATAACTCCAAATAACAGGAAATATACATTCTCCACTCAAATGCATTATTATCTCTATATAAAACTAAAAAAAAATAAAACAGTAATCAGAACTATGACACAAATTAAACACACTATATAATGCACTAATAAAATAATTAAAACTCAAATTTAAGTGCATTACTTGGCTAGGGACAGTAAAATATATCTAAAACGAAGAAAATAATCCATTAAAGAAGGTTAACTAAAACTTCACAAAAATAAATGTTGCTAACCAGCTTTACATGAGATGGAGCCTGGTTAGCAGCAGTTAAGTGATCCATTTCGGCTTAGCACTATGTGAGCTCATCTCTGGTTGTTAGGCATTAGTTGGCCTAAGAAGTAAATTTGTCAGAACAAGTAGGAAAGAATATTATAGTACTGGCATTAAAATCTTTGGATTTTCTCAATAGTTTTGAACAAAACATGTTGGGGCAACACTTTTTTCCTCTTTCTAAACCTGTTATTCCAGCTTCAGATCAAGCTAAGAATTAAAACATCTTGTATTTCACCAAGCTGAGTTTGTGTAAGCATAGAATTTATTATAGTGCTGACATGAAATTCATATAATTTAATGAGTAGGCACTAACTTAAAGTGCAGTACCATATTCACAAAGTAAGACAAGAATATCACTTAAATCAGTTGTATGTTCATTCACATTGCCAAAAATGTCAAATGACATCTGTAATATATATTCATTCAAACATTCTAAATTGCCATTGTTTCTTTTTAAAGGTTTTTGGTCATTAATGAGCAATGGAATAAGAGCCCAAAGTTTTATGTCCCCTTTCTGGTGGAAACTAGAAAAACTGAAGGAAATTATTTGGAATCAACAATGGTATCCTTCTCCAAATATCCATTTAAACAGAAAGTCTTGGTTGTTCTCTTCTTAGGCAAATTACTTTTTAATTGTCAACGGATCACTTTTGCCTTTGCTGATGACCTGGGTCCCTGGAATCAGCAAGATACAATATCACAATTTAGTTCTTTTGTCAGGGTGTGGTTATATAGGGGTTTGCAGTCATATATCCAATACGTTTTTTCTTAGAGTTTAGCTAAGATGGCTACCAGAGCAGCCGAGATGAGAATGACAGCTTGAACTGCTCAAAATGGTGAAGAACAAATGAATGAATAAATGTCTGTCCAGGTATGACAGTTCAAGCACGCCTGAAGAAAGAAGACTAAATAACTGTACAAGTCTCCCTGCAGTGTACAATTCTTGTAGAAAAGGAAGGAAGACTTAGGATTACTTTGTTCTGTCACTGCTGCTGGTTATTCCTAGATATTGCCCAGGGCTCATTTCATTGTTAGGCCTGTAGAGCACATAACTTTTTTTTTCTCTCTCTGTCTTAGTTTATTGCTTTATAAACATTAATTTCCTATAGCATTGTATTAATTGAATACGTTTTGGATCTTTTGACATTTTAATATTATAGAGCAGAATAGTTCCCAGTTTATGTATCTAGCTTTGATGTCCATTCTTTGTGAATGGTGCCATTTGGTCTGTATTCCTTTTGTTGATCTTAAAACAGAAACTAGTACACATAGCCAAGGGGTTACTGTTCTCAAACAGGAAACAAATCTATTAACTTGCATGACTGGCATGCACTCTGCTTTTCAGTGTCGTTGTTACACACACTAATATATAATATATCAAGAAATTAGCAAAGTTAATATGCAAAAATACATGATGGAAGAAGTAGTAAATACAATCAGTACATAGTAACAATTGCACTATGCAAACAATACTCAACAGTATACACAATGGCATTAATAATAATAATAATAATAATAATAATAATAATAATAATAATAATAATAATAATAATAATAATAATAGCAATAGTTGAAAAGACTCCATTCATACAAAACTGAAACAAGTAGAAAAAAGTAAAATCCTGCAAAATATAAAAGCACATTAAAATAAAATAAGTCACTAATACAAATTGCCACCGAAACTGAAATAAATAAAGGCAATCGGGGTGGGAGAGGAGTATGATTGCTTATCATATTTTTTCAGTTCTTGAGCGCTGAATGTTATAAGGTACAACAAACATATTATCCTTTAAATGTACAACAAGGACATCACTAATCAAATAAGCATAAAAAATGAAGACATTACTTCTTACATACACACATCTTTCTGTTCTTGGAATTACTACCAAAATTATTACTCTTGTGGATATCTTAATAACTTTGCCACCTGGAAAACAGTATACACGTTTATCAAGTACTGTGCTACTGATATGCAAGTCTCATCATCTGGAATCATCACCTACCAAAGGTGAAGTACTGTATAATGTTAGCAGCTGCTTATAAACTGGATTGTGCAACGACTCATAAGTTTGGCAAAAATTCCCTCAAATTACTATCCTGAAAATTTCCAACAAAAATTCTGCATAATTGAAATATTATAACCATACACAGCTAGCAATTTTCAATTCTGGGGGAGAAAATATTTTTATTTTATTTATTTATTTTATATTTGTTGACCGGGATAGTCTGACTAGATTCATGTCCATTTTCAGCAGAGGCCCGGGGACAAAAGCTCCAAGGTAAGCAGATACAATAAAAACATATTACAAATATGGTATTGACAAAGATTACATAAGCAAACATGAATAAACAAGTTCCACAGGTTAGGGTTATTCCCTGGTGAAAGTCAGGGGTAAATTCAACAGTAAGCTGATTAACAGATTTTACACATTCTTGATGAGAGTTAGCCAGGCTTGTTGCAGTGGCAAAGCCAGTTTAGTGCCAGGTGTTGTTTGAGTCTAGCTTTAAATTGGCCAAGGGAGGAAAGCAAAGTAATATCAGCTGGAAGTGAGTTCGAGGTTCTGCCTACAGAGTTTGCAAAGAGGGAATCACCGGCTACATTGTTAATTTTGATTATCTGAATTAGTAGTCTGTTAGAGGATCGAAGCAGTCACAGATTGTTATAAATGGTGATAAGATTTTTAAGTGCCGGAGTATTATCCGGATTATAAAGGATTTTATAAGCATTAATCAGTAGGTTATATTGGATTAGACTGGGTAGTTCAAGCCACCCAAGATGGTTAAGCTTGATGCAGTGATGTGTCCTAAAAGGCAGGCCAGTGGCAAGCCTGACAATGTGATTATAGCAGGTTGAGATTTTGTTAAGTACAGTCTTGTTTAGGTTAGAGAGTAGGGGGGATGCATATAGAAGCATTGAAAGTAGGTGAGAGGGAGCTATGGCAATTTTGGTGGGAGGGGTAAGGAAAGTTTTTATTCTGTAAAGTGACTCTAGTTTTTTATTGATATTTTTGATTGATTGGTTTACATGTAGGTCGAATTTTAGGTTATTATCAATAATGACACCTAATAGTTTTGTAGAGGGGTCGGGGGAGATTATTGTACCATCATTTGCATTTATGGCAAAGGTAAAAGCAGCAGACCTTTGTATTGGTGAGAATAACAGCATTTTCGTTTTTTGGGGAATTTAGTATCAAACGATGTTCAGAGAGCCAGTTTTCTATAGTATTAAAGGTGGAGTGGGTAGCAGACGATAAGTCTGTAGGAGATGTGGCTGAGCAGATCAGGGTACAGTCATCAGCATATTGGATACAGCTGACATTGGGATGACAGTATACAGGTCATTAATGAAGATGGAAAACAGCAAGGGCCCTAGTATGGAGACTTGTGGTACTCCAAGGGTGTTAGGTAGTAGGTTAGAGAGCTTGTTCTGCCAAATAACAGCCTGTTGTCTCCCAATGAGGTAGGATTTCAACCATTAAAAGGCTTTAGAATCTAGACAGAAAGTTTGCAGGGTGTGCATTAAAAGTTGGTGGTCGACCATGTCGAATGCCTTGGGAAGATCCAAGAAGAGGGCTGAGGATATGTGATTATTGTTATGGTTTATGGTATTGGTAAAAGCTAGTAGGGCTGAAGTAGTGCTGTGGTGTGGACGGAAGCCGTGTTGGGTATCTGCCATGAGGTGATTCTGGATTAGGTGGTGCATGAGTTGTTTGTGTATACATTTTTCCGTAATCTTTGCAAGTGGAGAGAGTATAGCTATTGGTCTATAACTGAATAATTCAGTGGAGGAGCCTCCTTTATGTAGTGGGATTAAGTAGGATGTTTTCCAAATAGTGGGTATTTTAGCTTCTGCTATGGTATGATTAATTAGTATTGATACTGGGTAGGCAATAACATCAGCTGATTTTTGAAGGTACTCAGCGGGGAGTTGATCAGCGGAGAGTGTGGTGGGTTTTAATTTTTTAATCAAGGTACGGATAAGTGAAGTGGACACTGGTTGGAAGCTGAATGAGAGTAGGTTCCTAGGGATGGTACTATCAGGGCCAGTGGAGCTAGGAGGTAAATGGCTAGCTAGGGCTTGAATTGTCTCAGTAAATAAACAGATAAAACTATCTGAAACATCCCCGGGGGGTTTGTCAGTGGTAGCAGCGGGGACAGGGGTAGATGTTTTTCCAGGATGAAGTAAATTATTCCGACCTGCCCAGAATTTCTGATTGTTTTGGTTTGCTGTCTGTAAATTACAACATTATTGTTTTTTGTCTTGTAAAATGGAATTTTTAGTTTCATTCCTAGCTTGCCTGTATTTAACTTCATCTTGGAGGTCTTTAGTGGAGCACCATAAAGCCCAACATTTGTTTCTACTGGCAATTTTGAGTCTAGACTCTTTAGAAAGCAATGGCACAGTTTTTGCTTTTGTTCACTTTGAACAGGCAGGTGCATGCAAATCAAGGAATTCAAGAAATTTGTTGTTAAAATATGCATCTGCCTCCTCTAAGGGGAGGTGTTTTAGAACAGACCAGTTACATGAGTTAAGTTCCTCTTGGAAATTGGCAGGGTCAAAGCTTTTTTTGTTTCTAACATTTCTGAGTAATGGTTGTTGGGGATTAATGGCTTTTTGCTTAATTATATAAGTGAGAAGATGGTCGCTTAGGTCATTGGGGAGGGTACCAGCGGTGTACAGTTGGGGTGACTATTTATGAGTACCTAGTCGAGTATATTTTCTTTTTGGTTGGGTTTACCTAGCCTGGTAGTAGTGGTTATGATTTGTGTAAATGCATGCGGGTTAATATAGGTAGATGGAGATTATGAGGAACAGGTGCCCCAGTCTATGTAAAAATCTCCGAGTAGTAGGTTTTCTTGGGGGTAAATACATGATAGACAGTGTAGGGTATCTTCAGGTGTGGGCTATATTGTTACCCGGGGAATATGCATGCAGATGATATTAATCCCTTTACTTTTGTTAAGTTGCAATCTAGTGGCAAGAATTTCGAGTTATTAATCTGAGGTGGTTGTGTAACATCTATGGTCACATTCACCTCAGATTTGTAGAGCATAGCTACCCTACCCCCCCTTCCTAGAAACACGATTCATCCTGTGCATGTTATATCCAGGTGGTAGCACTTCATTGTCAGTAGTATTAGGTTTTAAACGGGTTTCAGATAGACAGAGAATCTCAGGAGAGTGGATAGCCAGGAGTCCATGCAGTTCATGTACCTTGTTGCTAATGCTTCTAATATTGAGATGACAGGCCAGGAGAGATTTAGTTGGTCTATTGATTATAGGTTTATAGCTTAGGTTACAAATAGAGGGGGTGTATATATCAGAAGTGGATGGGCAAGGGTTGGGGTGAATATCACCATCAAGTATTAGGCAAGGTCTGTACTTAGTGATAAGCTTCAGGAGCGTTTAACTTTAAAGTACACTACAAAACATTTAAAAATTATACATATCTTACTAAATATAAAATCTGATCTGGGAAAAATGCAGATGTCCATTTTGTAAGTGCAATACACCATCGGGGTATTCATGGTACAGATATTACTAATATCAGGTAATTGAAATGTACTTGCCCTTTAGGCTTATGGCCCACAACACCCCTCGGTGCACAATAATATCTTTACCACGCAGAATCCTCATACTTTACTTACATAAAGTATATTTCAAGACTACTAGGAAAGAAATTCCATCACTAAGAGACTAAGGCAGTGAAAGCCCAATAAAAGTAAACTGTTCTTCAGTGACTGCTAGACATGAATGTTTTTTTTTTTCAAGGTATGTTGCAGGAATCAGCAATAGTCCATTTATTACTTTTTGTAAATTAATATTCCAGCTCTGGGAGGAATGAGAGCAAGTTTGCCTCACATGGCAGACTGGGCCTAACACATCATGCATTTCCTGATGAAGAAACATGTATTTTGTCATGGGACAAATTACACCTTTCAAGTAACAAAATGCAGAACCTTTTGACCAAGGTTTACCTCCCAAAGTATTATAAGAATGGAGCAGGTTGTCATTGAAATTAAGAAAATATAACTCACTAGAAACTTCAAGAAGTCCTTAAATACTTGGTTTAGTTTGAATGTGTACAGCATGAACCCTAGATCCTGCTTTATAATAGCTTTTGACCTTTGCACAACTTACAAAAAAATTAGAAAACTACGAAAGTTTCCAGATCATGCCACTAATGCTCTCTTCATGGAATACATGTGACAATATGGCAGATTTTGGTTTCATTCACTTGTAGTTTGATTTATAACTTGCTTGATGTGTCAGCAAACCCATATAGAAAATATTCCACACTAGGGAGAATGAGACCTTTATCCAAAATAACCAAGCTTTATTGGTGATGTAGTCACAGATTGTAACATTTTGCCAAAACTATTTGGGAATTGGAAATGACTTCATGCATGCACTAAAAGAGAGAGATGGTATTTATTTTTCTAGATGTCCTCATCAAATAATAGCTCTTCTACCTGTTTTCCAAATAATCAAATCATTTCCTAATGAGAGTGAGAACTAGAATCTGTCCAAAACCAAGTGATACATATACAGACCATTTGTTCTCAGCCTACGTTCAAGCCTTAGGATTCAATTTGTTCCCTTGGAGCAAGAGTTCACCTTGTCAAGCACAGTTTGATAACCAGTGAAGCAACATTCGAGCATACACAGTTCAAATAATTTCTGCATAACTTCTCCTTAACAAAATTTCACTCATTAAAACTTCATATTTATACATATATGTATATACATGGGTGCATGCACTCACTTGTATGTTCCCACACAGTCTTTCATTCATGCCCTGGAGAATGCAAATTAAAATTCTTCAAGGTGGATGGCAATGCTGCATTTGTTAGTAATCTTTGTAGTAGCATACATGACTTCCTGTATTATAGCTGTTAAGATTGTTTACGGTGATTGCCCTCTTAATTGGAATCTCTCATATTAGACAAATGGAGTCACTGTGTACAGACACTATTAGAGTCTAACAATTATTCAAGGGATGATAATTGAAATCATATGGTAATTTAATCAGAAGAGAAGCAAGGTTGCTACTAGGAAAACTGTAAGAGGATAAATAATAGGTAAGAAGATGTGTGTGATTAAATTGGATGTGCAGAACAGATCAAGGTAGCAAGGTAGGACAGAGTAAGAAAGATTACAATTAGTAAGGATTACCCCCCATGTCATCATCATTAACGTCACTACCTTAACCTGATCTTTAGAAGACAAGTGTTCTTTCATAAGGACAATTATATTTACACCTACTATTCCATGTTTTATAGGTGTTGGATGGGTATGGATGTATGAACAGAATAGTTTTTGAGAAAAAAGAGGTAAACATAGAAATGACAGCCTCACGCACAAAGAAAATGATTTTCTTCCATAACTGGATTTGATAGATGACATTCCTTATTGCTTTGGCTGAGTAACAGATATATATTGGGATGAAAATGCCCATCTATATTGCCAAAAGACCAACCACATTACAAAATTCTTGCTATGGCTGTTGTGCTATATTTCACATTAAGCTGGCACACAGAGATTTTGTGAGGATTTGAGAAGCAACAGAACAACAACATTGCAGCGACTATTCATATTCTTGTGTATGAGAACTCACGACTTATATAAAGAGTAAGTCATATTCAGTAAATTTGCAGGAGTGTATAGAAGAAGCTACTTTAGGTGGAATGTCACTGGCTACCATTTCAAATTTGAGATTCATGTTGATTTCTCAGCTTTAAAAATAATATATCATATGTTATTCATAGCAAATAATTTAATAAAGCTTTTTGACCATTTTCTCTGGCTGCTACTTCATTTTCTACATAAAAATGTTAACATGTGGACAATTAGATGTAAATATATGGGTCCTTCAGAATCTGCTATATTCATTTGATCACATACATGTGTTATATACATTTGACATAGCAACCCACATTTCAAGTTCTACACAGGAAAGGTATGCACATTATAAAATGTTCCATAATTATACATAGAATTTACACCACACCCAATGGAGTTTATACACGACTGACAAAAAAGCATAATTTAGCAGATAAAAATGAAAATGTGTGATTTTACCTTGGAGACACTCTTACTTTTTTGACTGTCTTTATCGTCAGACTGTCATAATCTGGCTTTTGGAGTTTTCTTGGTGCAAAATATTTTTCATTGTAATTGAATATGACATTGTGGAAAACACTGTGGTATACATTTCTCTGTTTGATGGGTTTCTGAGAGCTTTTTAATTAGAAATAAAGGATCCCTCCTGAAAGATTCATTACTAGTTAGTCAGACTTGAATTAATTTTAACTAGGTAGCACTCACAATATGCAGTGACAGATTTACATTTACTGAATGGTGTTTAAGTGAGAATTGAGTAATCTTTCTTACTTCATTTCATTTTCTGGATTAATCCACCATAAAAATGTTAGTGCCTTGAAATAATGTGAAATCATGTGTAAAAAAGCAGTACAAGCTCCCTGCTTGTTCTGCAACTGTTAAAACCAAATGAATATATACACACACTGGGCATTAGGTAAAATAAATATGAAAAAATATGACAATAATTTACTTGTCAAAAGTATAACTGGTATCTCTCATACAGAAGGACTTATGATGCAAGAAGTGAGTTTTCTTAGAACTCTAGCATTAATACACATGTATTTTAGTCATTTTAATGAAAAGAAAAAGAAAAAAATGCATTTCTGTTAATTTAAAATGTATAAATAAAGTGCATTGAAAAGTAACTAAATCAAGTACTTCAGAAAATGCCGAGAAAATAATGACACATGTTGGCACTTGTACTTAACTGTGACAATTCAGTTTGCTTAACTTTGTTTCATGATTTTATTTTGGTGGATTAAAATGGAATCCAGATCTGTTCCTTGTGACCCAAGTACCTTCTGGTTAAGAATAAAATCTTAATGTTCTACAAATTATGTGACTGGTCAGCAGACATTGTTCTCAAGAATATGTCTGCCAAAATTACATAAAAATTTGCAGTCCTCTGGGCTGTCCAATTGTTGATACACATAAATATTTTTAACTAATATAGATGTACTTATACATGAATATTTAAAGCCTTATGTTATGAAGTTACAGTCTTATATAAAAGACTCTTGATTTTTTTGGATAGAATACAAGAAATTAAGTGGAGTAGTGAGATGTACTATGTTATTATGGATGTGAAAAGTTTATATACCAGCATTAAACATCAGGATGGTATCAAAGCTTTAAATATTTTTTAGGAAATTCTCTTTTGTCTTATTACATTAAAGAACTTACACATTTTTGTTTGTTAAATAATTATTTTGGCTTTGATGTTCGCATCTATCACCAACTGCAAGGTACTGCCATGGGGGCATCTTTTGTCCCCATGTATGCAAATTTGTTTATGGCCCTTTTTGAGTTGGAATATCTGTATAAGCATGAGTTTGTGAGAAATAATGCTACTGCTTATTACAGATATATTGATGATTTAATTTTTATTTGTAAGGGTGGCAGACAGTATGCAATGAGCTTCCGTTTAGATCTAGAACAGAATATTTATGGTTTAAAATTTGATGATATACAGTGTGTTAGCATGGTTAACTTTTTAAAATTAGTACTAGAAGGGATTAATGGCAGGGACATTAAGACATCTGTGCATAGGACATTTGTTGACAATACTCATTTTTTGCATGGGGCTAGCTTTCATCTGCAGCATTTGTTGTAATCTTTATGTATGGGGAGTTTCTTCACATGCATATAATTTGTAGTGACTGGGGAGATTTTATAAGAAAGTGTAGGTACACTTTTTATTTGTTGATAAACAGAGGTCATAACTGCAATATGGACAAAAAGTCCTTACAGAGAGTTGTAGCACATAGATTGGGACTGAATCAGTGCCACAATATTATCAATAAAGAGACGAATAATACTGAATTTTGTAAAAATCATATATATTTTGTCTCAGTATATAATAGCTTGAGTACTTCAGGTTGTGGAGTTGGCAAGAATAATAACAAATTTCTAATAAAAAAGGAAAATGTTTAAAATATTTTTTTGTCTCTAGTTATTTTTCTGTGCCTAATGAGACATTATATATAACTCCATACCCTCGTGGTGGTTGTTCTATATGTTCCTGTTTGGTTACAAGTTTCAAGAAAATAAATGGCACCAAGATTTTACCTGGTGGTAGTTTTTCATGTAATATTGAAGGGGTAGTGTATGTTTTTAAATGCCCCTGTAATTTATTTTATATAGGAGAAAGTAAAAGAAAATTGAAAATAAGAATACAGGAACATATAAGAGATACAAAGAACTGCAAAATTGAAAGTAATATTGCTATGGATTTTAAAACAGTGCATAATGGTGATTATTCTTTGTTGAAAGTTTCTGTTTTGGAACAAGTTTTTATGAAAATTGGTGAATTATGTGACATCAAAGGTAAACTTCTTTATAAGGAATCTATTTATATTTTAAAGTTTAATACTATGGTACCTATAGGTTTAAATTTAGAGATTAATTGGAAACAATTATTATGTAAACTGAATAATTAATTAATGAATGGTGCTATATAAAATGTTTGTGAAATGCTGTATATACTCCCAGAAGGCTGAGAGCTGAGGCGCTAGAGTTCGTGAATAAATCTGTGTTTGTATTGTGGCTGGTTGTGGATTCTTCTATGCTGCTTTGCTTCAGGTTGCAGAACATTCAGTAAATTTGCAGGAGTGCCTTAAATGGAATGTCAGTGGCTACCATTTCAAATTTGAGATTCATGTTGATTTCTCAGCTTTAAAAATAATATATCATATGTTATTCATAGCAAATAATTTAATAAAGCTTTTTGCCCATTTTCTCAGGCTGCTACTTCATTTTCTACATAAAAATGTGAACATGTGGATAATTAGATGTAAATATAAGGGTCCTTCGGAATCTGCTATATTCATTTGATCACATACATTTGTTATATACATTTGACATAGCAACACACATTTCAAGTTCTACATAAGAAAGGTATGCACATTATTAAATGTTCCATAATTATACAAAAAATGTATGCCACATCCAATGGAGTCTATATACATGACTGACAAGAAAGCATAATTTAGCAGATAAAAATGAAAATGTGTGAATTTACCAAGGAGACACTTTTACCTTTTTGACTGTATGTACCGTCAGACTGTCATAATCTGGCATTTGGAGTTTTCTTGGCACAAAATATTTTTCATTGTAATTGAATGTAACATTGTGAAAAGCACTGTGGTATACATTTTTCTGTTTGATGGGTTTCTGAGAACATTTTAATTAGAAATCAAGAATCCCTCCTGAAAGATTCATGACTAGTTAGTCAGACTTGAATTCATTTTAACTAGGTTGCACTCACAATATGCAGTGACGGAGTTATGTTTACTGAATGGTGTTTAAGTGAGAATTGAGTAATCTTTCTTACTTCATTTCATTTTCTGGATTACTCCACCATGAAAAATGTTAGTGCCTTGAAATAAAGTGAAATCATGTGTAAAAAAAGCAGTACAAGCTCCCTGCTTGTTCTGCAACTGTTAAAACCAAATGAATATATACACACTGGGCATTAGGTAAAATAAATATTAAAAAATATGACAATAATTTACTTGTCAAAAGTATAACTGGTATCTCTCATACAGAAGGACTTATGATGCAAGAAGTGAGTTTTCTTAGAACTCTTGAACTAATACACGTGCATGTCAGTCATATTAATAAAACGAAAAAGAAAAAATGCATTTCTGTTAATTTAAAATGTATAAATAAAGTGCATTGAAAAGTAAACAAGTACTTCAGAAAATGCCGAGAACATAATGACACATGTTGGCACTTGTACTTAATTGTGACAATTCAGTTTGCTTAACTTTGTTTCATGATTTCATTTTGGTGGATTGAAATGGAATCCAGATCTGTTCCTTCTGACCCAAGTACCTTCTGGTTAAGCATACAATCTTAATGTTCTACAAATTATGCGACTGATCAGCATACATTGTTCTCAAGAAGATGTTAAGATTCAGAAAAGTGTGGTCTTATATAAATAAATCTTCATACACCTTCTCTCTTCATCAGACCAAATCTCAAGTAGTTTAATAAACAGTAGAAAAACGTATAATCAGATAACACCATGCATTCATTTTTACAGCTAAATGGCGCACTGGCCCTTATTGGTTATATAGTCACTGGTTGACTGTGATGACATCATGAGCTTATATAGATTTACATGGTTTCAGTAAATTAATAGTTAGCTGATATTTTTCACAGAGTGATGTGTCTTCCTTCTCTCACTGGTAGAGCTTTCCTCTTCCGTCACATTTACATTTCAGGCTTATAGAACCAGGACAAGTAATCAGTAATCTCCATATTCATCATGTAGCATGTGTGTGCATGTGTGTGTGTGTGTGTGTGTGTGTGTGTGTGTGTGTGTGTGTGTGTGTGTGTGTGTGTGTGTGTGTGTGTGTGTGTGTCTGTGTATGTGTGTGTATGTAAATGTCTTGGCATCTAATGTAGGAAAAATATTTTTTCAGCCGTAGGAACTGGTTTTAAATCTGCAATGCATATGCATCTGTGTTTCCATTCAGATTATATTGATGCAAGTCCTAAGTAACACTGTCTAATGAATCAAATTCCATCAGTGACTAAGTGCAATGCTACCACAGAGAATCATGGTGGATAGACAAGTTAAGACAATCTACATATGCTACTTGCCAAAGTAGCCATGTTATCCTTTGCTCTTTAATGCTACACTCCACCCCGTAGCTTTCACTGCCTTAATCGTGTCTTAGACCCTGCACATTAGTGAACCATCTTACAGCACAGTTGTTGTCTGAGAAGGCAAACAGAAGCATGCTCTGACTTCTCCTGTTCATCATTAAACAATTTGACAGATACAAGTTAGAGAATGTGGTGCATGTACCAAGACCATTGCATTTGCTTTCCGCTGCCTTAATGGCAGACTCCTTTGAAGGTTTCAGTTTTTAACTCAAGCACTGAGAATTATCCAATGTTATTAGTATTTAGAAACAAAGTAAGCCACCCAAAATAAATAAGGTGTCAATAAACAAAAGCTATAATAGAAAGAATGTTCTATTTCTTGGAAGCTGCAAGAAAGCAAAAAAAAAAAAAAATGGGAATGGGAATTTCTAGTATATTTATATATATATATATATATATATATATATATATATATATATATATATATATATATAATAAGAATATTTTATGCAGATAGTTTCATATGAAAATATTTTGGTCCATATTTAAATGGCTGGATTTAGATGGTCACGACATCTTGACCATAGCGTAATGCAGTGTTCTTAGGTCTGTTTAGAGTAGAACACGGGGTGCAGGTTATTCCCTATTATGCTGGGTGTTGGGAAATGTTGCTGTCATGGAATATTATATTTCACCATGCTTTAGGCATGCAAATTTTATGCTACTATAACAAACTGGAACCTCCCCTGAAAAGAGAGGGCAGTATGACTAACTGTGTAACAAAGGACAAATAAATAAACAAACTGTCTTACCTGAAATAACCGTATTTCTCTTTGTTGATGTTAAGTCAAATAAATAATGCACCATAATCCAAAGTGTTTGTAAAGTATGTTCTGATATTATATACCATTGTGTATGTGGATAGAGCTAGCTTTTTTTTCCAGCATCAAAAGTAAGTGTCTTACTTGCTGAACGACTGACACCAACAACTGATATGTCAATAAGTGATGTTACAAACCACATTTAAGATTTATTTCAGTGCAATCTTTCTTCCTTGCTTTCAGTCAGGTATATCTTCTAATCATTTACTTAAGAATAGCTACATCTGCACCCATTATATAGGATGCTTAAATATTCAGTAGTTTAATCACTTTGCAGTCCACAAAGAAATAACTTACATCAGTTATTCAAAGGGCCACAGCATAATACATACTTAGCTGGTCATGGTAAACTTGAGCACATGCAAATCTACTTACTTTATGTATTTTAATTCATGCCAGACAAAGTTTCCCTTAATGTGTGAATCTGGTTGCAGACAAGGAATAATCCTTACAGATGTGCCTCATCCCCTTCACATTCCCAGATTTGGTGGGAGATAGCTGGTAACATGTCGGAAAGGAAAGATGTGCAGTTCACATGCTGCTGGAAGTCAGCAGAGTCATATACTTTCTGTTAACCTATAATTTACTTATGAATAAACAAATTAAAATGCACAGCTATCTGTCTACATAGAGAAGGGGTAAGGTGGCGTGGATAAGGAAATCAAACAAATCTCATTGTCTAGTAAGCATATATAAGATATATACAGCACACATCTAAAATAAATCCTTTGTCAAAAATGACTGGGTAATAAAAAATTAAAAATCTTGTCATTCCATTAGAAAAATAACAGATGCGGTTGTAGACTTTGAACAAATATTACTGCTTGCCTGGGCTTGTAAGGCACTCTGTCTTCAAGCTTGTGCCCCAAAGCATTCTTTGTGTATCATAATCCCCGCTCAGTTCATGGCACACTTTGTGCTAAATTGCTTGTTTATCAAGTGGATAAGTGACATTCTTATATCTGATTGTTTGCTAGCTGCACATCAAATGTCTGATACTTAGATGAGAAAAGCACTAGACACCACTAGTATAAGCCAGGTAGTATCACTTCATTCATAGATATGATCACCTAAAAAGCATGCTCTCTACTTTTACACAGGAAGCAAAGCATTTAAGCAGTCTATTAATCAAAACTTCCTTGAAATTAAGCTGATCGTGGAAATGTAAATCTGTTCCTGATATTCAATGCTTCCCTACACACTGCAATCAAATGAAAAGCACAAAGAATGATTCACAAATGTTATTTCAACTGTTTCTTGACTTGCACTTCAAAATCCTTCTCCCGCTTTGTTTGATTCTTCATGACAATCTGTTCTATCTGTCAGCATATCAAATAAATGAGCTCCAGAGTACAGACTGATCCCTGTTTTCAATGAGGAGTATTCCATCAGTATGGAAGAGAACATTGGCTTGGTGTATTCTGTGGCAGGAGTGATATTAAAGAAAAAGCAGGGCAGATAAATAGCTATATTGTCTCAGGGACAAAGGAAAGACCCCCGAAGAGTTACATTTGCAAAAGACAAGATATAAAGCAACTGAGTACATATTTTTCTACATTAAAAAAAATCTGATTTATGTAAAAGCATACCAGTCTGCATCTTACATAGCATTTACATAGTGGTATTGATCTGACACTTTTTCTACTACCTGCTTGCTTCTGTCACACATTACAAGGTACTGCCTAAGTGTTTTCATAACACCAAAACTGACAGTAGCATGAGGAGATATCCTCAGCAGTTACAAATTCAATTAATCTGAAATGTCGTTTAATTTGATAATGTAATTCTAGGTGTATTAAAGACAGAATAAACACAGTATCACTATCAATTCCCTACTTGGCAAACTAAAATAAGCTGAAGAAATATAATGAATAGCAGGTCTCCGGAGATCTGTGTGTATGTGTTTGCATATCTATATCTATATCTATATCTATATCTATATCTATATCTATATCTATATCTATATCTAAAACTATATCTATATTTATATCTATATCTATATCTATATCTATATCTATATCTATATCTATATCTATATCTATATCTATATAGCATTGCTTCACAAGAGACAGCTTGCACCTGTCACCCCTAGGCTTTCGAATGTTGGCCAAGGCTCTTGCTGCCCCCATAGTGCCTTTTTTAGGCAAGGCTCAAAAGTCAAACCCACCTCCATAAACAGCACAATTAACAAAAAACTGAGGGTTATGCTACTCAATGCCAAGAGTTTAAATCTCAACATGCACGTGCTCAAAGCACTC
This sequence comes from Protopterus annectens, assembly GCF_019279795.1. Classification (NCBI taxonomy): domain Eukaryota; kingdom Metazoa; phylum Chordata; order Ceratodontiformes; family Protopteridae; genus Protopterus; species Protopterus annectens. The sequence continues at coordinate 549,727,381 of NC_056736.1, read as the reverse complement.
CTCAGTATGGAGAGCATTGACATATGTGCAGTAACTGAAACCTGGTTCAAGGCTCCAGAGAGCACCCCAGCCCTAATGGGCTACAACTCATACCACACGTTTCGGCCACAGAACATGGACCAAAACATAAAAGGAGGGAGTATCCATTTTCATCAAGGATACCTACACCTCCAGGTTAGTGGTGCAACATGATACCTCTGAGATCATCCATGTGCAACTAACATTGGGCAAATCTGCAATGCAAATTGTGGCCTGCTACAGATCACCCTCCATGACCCAGGACCACAACTCCACCTTTCTGGAGACACTGGAGAACATGAAGGTCCTACCGAACACCCTGATATTGGGTGATTTCAATTACCCTACCATTCACTGGGAAAACTACTCGAGTACAAACTCCCAGGCCCAGCACTTCCTGGAATTCATCAACTCAAATGCCCTGGGTCAGCTGGTAAACTCCCCTACTAGAGGTGAAAACATATTGGACCTGGTCATCACCAACATGGGCAAAAGGTGTTCCACACCAGAGGTCAACCCCTTCACTGGTTAGATCAGACCATAAACTAATCACTCTGGATTTCCACACCCCCAACCAAGGAAACCACAGTAAAAAACTTTTCTAAAGCAAACTTCACCTTACTTAAGACACAGGTGGTAAGTTTCACAGCCCCCACGCTAAAGAATAACGCTGCCCAAAATGCAGAAACCTTTACAAATGCACTCTATGAGCACCTACATGGATCCATGAATCGTGCCATCCCTAGCAAAATGAAGACTCACTCCTCTAAGAGAAGGAAACATAAACAGGCTATACAATAGAAGGAAGAAACTAGTTCAGAAAAAAAAGCAAACCCCAAGAAGGAAAGACATTCCTGATCAGTATCAGTAAGAAACTAAGGTCCTTCATGAAATCATCTAAGGCTAACTTCAAAAGAAAAATTACCAAGGATTCAAAAGATAACCACAAAGCCTTCTTTAGTTATGTTAAGAATCTAAGTGGCAACTTGCAGATATGCACTGAACTAGTGCAAAATAGCAGAAAAATATGCTGAACCTACTGATATTGCCAACATCCTGGCAGATAGATTCAGTGCAAACTTCACCCCCCTCTCACCTCCAAAAGGGCACTCAACAATACCGGAAAAGTGTAGTGTCCCAAAAATCACAGACGCAAAGGTGAAAACAGACCTTTCAAAAGTCAAAAACACAGCATCAATGGGACCAGATGGTGTCCCAGGTTGCATCTTGCACAAATAACAGAACGGACTAACCCCCCCCACCTGAACACGCTGTTCAACCTCAGCCTCTCCACAGGCTACATGCCCATAAAATGGTGCACAGCAATGGTTATTCCTCTCCACAAAGGACGGGCCACAATTGACCCTGGTAACTATCGCCCCATAAGCCTGACTAGCCTGTTCTGCAAGGCTATGGAGCGCATCATCATGGAACTCATTAGCAAAGACATTGGGAACCTCCAAACACTTGACCTGACCCAGTTTGGCTTTGTTAAGGGCAGATCATGCCTACTAAACCTGGTTGACTTCTTTGAGACAGTCACCAAGGCCATAGACAAGGGAAAGGTGGTTCACACAGCCTACCTTGACCTCGCCAAGGCTTTCTACACCATTCCCCACTCGGGTATTACAGAAAAACTCACCAGCCTGAATATAAACTCCTACGTCATGAGATGGGTTGCCATCTGGCTTACAGACAGAACTCACACGGTAAGAATAGGGGGCGCCAGGTCCGACTCTAAACCAGTCACAAGTGGTGTCCCGCAAGGCTCGGTCCTGGGACACCTACTGTTCAGCATATACTTTTCAGAAGTACAGGCAAACAATAAAGGATTTTGGCTAACCAAGTTTGCTGATGACTGCAAACTGGGAGCCATAATTGACTCTCCAGCTGACAAGGACATCCTCCAAAAGGGCCTTACTGAGATGGACACCTGGTGTTAAAGTCATGGCCTCAAGCTAAATGCCAAAAAAATGCATAGTCATCCCGTTTGGGAAAAACAAAACACCCATGAATTACCACATAGGTGGCAGTCCCCTTAATACAGAAGAGGTAATAAGAGATCTGGGGAGACAGGTAGATAGTAATCTCTCCTTTGACAATCATATTGCCAAAGTAGTTAGGAAATTCTTCTATGTGGCCCATCTAATTACTAAAGGGTTCACATCTAGAAATAAAGAGGTTATAGTGTCCCTATACTCATCACTCATTAGTCCCATCATAGAGTACAATGCCTCATTTGGGATGTACCTCACAAGACACTTCCAATTGCTGGAAAAACCACAAAAGTACCTCACCAAGAGGATTACTGGCCTCAAACATATGTCCTATGCAGCCCGACAGAAAAAAACTCCATCTGTACTCAGTGGCATATCGCTTACTCAGAGGTGATCTCTGCCTGACTTACAAAGCTATGTCCAACTCAGAACTGATGGACATGCTCCACCTAAAGAAATCCAAGTCACTGTGAACCATGTGCTCTAGTAAGCTAAACCTTGCCGCAACATTAAATAGAACATGTTGGAGGGATAGATTCTTGTCACAGATACTCCCCATGCTTTGGAACAAAATTCCAAACTACATCAGCCGGAGCCCCTCACCAACAATCTTCAAGAGAAACCTTGACGAGTGGATGGGTAACAGAAAATACAGCCCTGGGATCACTTCATTGGCGCTGCTTGACAAAGGATCAGTTAATTAATCAATGGGGTGGAAAA
>NC_056736.1:549692146-549719646 GCF_019279795.1 Protopterus annectens | reverse complement strand
TAAGCTAAAATGAGTTGTTTTTCTTGTAAGGAATTTGCTGACCAGAAAGGAATGCACAGATGCTACTTTGGTCCAGGCACAGGCCTATCTTGGGACTGACCTCTGACCAGAAAGGAATGCACAGATGCTACTTTGGTCCAGGCACAGGCCTATCTTGGGACTGACCTCTGACCAAGGAGGAGTGCATAGATGTTACCTTGATGTAGGCACCAACTTATCTTGTGTCTGACTTTTTTACCATCTAAGGCTCCACTGAGTGAATTTATAGCCTTGACTGAAATTCCTTGTCTAGTAACCAGTTGCTGAGTATGCACGAAAGAGGGTATATAAACCCATGTAAAGTGTGTAGAAATTAGACTGCTGACAACCAAGAACTTTTTGTGGCAGATCTCCATGCATGTTAAATAAAATCTTTTTGGCCTACCTTTTTTGCTGCGTGATTCTTCCAGTATATGTTAAGAGTATTAAAAATCTTTTGACATTTCTGGCGCCCAACGTGGGGCCACCTCTTCACGGTACGAATCGCATAAGAGGGACTGAAAAACCTGTACAGGAAGGGGAGAACGAATCTCGGGCTCCCTTGAATGGAAAGACCTCCGACAAAAAGGTCGTAAGTAGCGGCCAGTCACTCTTAGATTCGATCCGTGGACGGTGATTTAACGAGGGCGGAAGATCCGCAGTAAGGTAAGCTTTTTTGTTTTTTGTAAAAGTTTTTTAAGGGACTAGTCATAAAGGAATTTCTTTTGTTTAAATTTTACAAAAGACCGGTAGAGATCTCAGGAAAAGGAAACAGTTTTTCTTTTAAATAAGAAAAATGGGAAACAGTTTTTCTTTTAAATAAGAAAAATGGGAATAGGAAGCAGTTGTTGTGTTAGTAAGGGCTGCTTAAATAAAAGGACTAAGGATGAGGAATATATGTTTAAATTACATCCGAAAAACTTAAAATATATGAAAAAATGGAAGAAAGACTATGGGTTTAGTGGTACCTTGAATAAATCAGAATGTCAAAATCTAGTGAGAGACCTGCGCAGGGACACAGGAAGTAAGGTTAAGAAACAAAAAAAGGTAGGATTTCCTCAAGCACAGAAATGGTTAGAAGAAGCTAATAAGAGACATAGGGAACAATTTTCAAATAAGGGAAGTAGTGGCTCGAGTGCAAAAGGTGCATTTTTTGTCCACAAAGAAGATGACGAAACATCTATTGTCTGTCGTAAACCAACGGCCCTACACTTGTATTCTGATGTCACTAAAGACAGGGTTAGTCCACCCCAGTATCAAAAAGAAGGAAGCAGAAAATCAAGAAAAGGTGTCCTTCGTAGTCTTACAGGAGGCAGAGAAGCAGGGAAAAATACCCTCCATAGTTTTACAAAAAACAAGCAGAGGAGACTCTGGAGCTACGTAACCATAGTATAGACAAATCAGAGTAAAAACAAAAAGAAGCTAAGGTATATACCCTGTCCACACACTCGTATCCCTTTACATGCAGATAAATATCTTGAGAAAAAGAAAAGAAAACAGGCTCAAACCTTTATGGTGAGCGCGGATAAAACACTTATGTTAATGTAAGCTCCGTCCAACAGAGGTAGAGGAAGGGGACAGGGTAGAGGCAGAGGGAGAAGGAATGTAGGACATTTTGAAGATTACGAAGGCAGACAAAAGAGGGGGGAATGTTTTAAATGCAGTAAGAAGGGGCATTTCGCAAGAGATTGCCTGAATCCCGGGAAATCCACTGCTGCTCCAAATCATAGTTCAGCATGACTATATAATGGCAGCACGGACGAACCGGACCCAGATGCTGAGGTCGACTGGCAAGAGTCAGTAATACAAAATGAGAATGATTTTGAGAATGTGAATAAAGAAGGTAAAAGGGAATGTGCAGGATGGGAGAATGAAGTGACTGATTTTTCAGACGAAGGCGAATATCAGGTTGTTAATTTAACAGCGCTGGCTGTAACTATGCAGCTAGAGGCACAACCGATTATCACACTTCAAGTAGAAGGGAAGGATGTAGAATTTTTGTGTGATTCAGGGGCCTCCAGGACCCTGCTAAAAAACCTCTGCAGTGCCATCTGATGTAACTTCTGATGACTATGTATTAGTCAAGGCAGCCAATGGCCGCATTTATAAAGAACCACTATCTAAACCCTTATGGTTCACGGACCCTGAAACTAACCAAACTATCAGGTTTCGAGTCATTGTCTCTAAAATTTGCCCTGTAAACTTATTAGGAAGAGATTTAATGCACGTGTTTGGCATAGCAGCTGTGCCGACTGCATCAGGGATTCTAGCCAAGCGAGTAGAAATTCAAGATGTTATGTTGCAGGTGGGGCAGGGTGATTTACACTACTGGTACAGTAATGATCTTGTCGAAACTGGACCACAAAATGTAGTAAATGAGCTAACTAATTTGGCCTTCACCTCCGCGAAGACAGGCTAACGCCACCCGGGGGAGGGCCATTCTGACTATATCTCCTAACCCCGCAGGAAGAATTAAAGTTACAATCAGTGCCAGACTCCTTATGGTCCCGCGGGCAACATGACATTGGGCTAATAAGAACAGCAGGACAGGTTAAAATAACTCCAAAATCCGACTTTAGACCTCACAAGCGTCAGTATCCGCTAAGTAAAAAGGCAGAAGAAGGCATTCTACCAGTGATCACGGCTCTATTACAAGCTGGGGTTTTAATTCCATGCACAGATTCACCGGGTAACACACCCTTATTCCCAGTAAGGAAACCGGATGGGACCTGGAGAATGGTACAGGATCTGCAAGCTGTGAATGCTGCTGTAGTACCAAGGGCTCCTATGGTCCCAGATCCATCTGTTTTGTTAAATGATATCCTTCCCACAGATAAGTATTTTTCTGTCATTGATATCAGTAACGCATTTTTTTTTCCCATCCCTCTACAGGAAACTAGTAGGTTTTGGTTCGCTTTTACGTTCATGAGCAAGCGGTACACCTACACAAGGCTGCCGCTGTGAAAGCCCTACAATCTTTTCACAAGAAATGTCAACAAACCTGGCACAGTTTCAACCGGAGCATGGCTGTCATCTACTGTTATACGTGGACGACATCTTACTGGCTGCACCCACGGAGGCTGTCTGTGAGTCCGAAACTATTCGGTTATTGCATTTCTTGGCGAAAGAGGGACATAAGGTAAACAAATCTAAATTACAATTTTGTAAAGCTGAAGTACGATATCTAGGCTATACCATTTCAAATGCTGGTAGACAACTGGATAGCTGTAAAAAAGAAGCTATTTTACAGGCACCAATGCCCAGTACAAAAAAAAGAAATGATGTCATTTTTAGGAATAACTAACTTTTGTCGTAGTTGGATTCCCAATTATGCAGAGGAAATGAGTCCACTTTCAGAACTTATTTTTGCACTTCCCATGGCAGCACATGACGCGCTGAAATGGACAGATAAGGCAGTACAGGCATTTACTAGGGTAAAGCAACTGATAGCAGGATCTGTAACACTTAGCTTCCCTGACTATACAAAACCTTTTGTTCAGACAGTAGATTGTAAGCAGGGCTTTATGACATGGGTTCTTTTGCAAATTTATGGGGATAAGTTGAGGCCATTAGCTTTTTATTCCAGTAAACTAGACACAGTGGCACGATCGTTGCCACACTGTGTACAAGCAGTAGTCGCAGCTGCACTGGCCGTGCAGGCGTCTGCAACCCTAGTTTTGTTTCATGACCTTACTTTATGGGTACCGCACTCTGTCGCGGTAATACTTCTACAGGATAAAGTTACCTTTCTCTCTCCTAGCAGACACTTGTCCTGCATGACAACATTACTATCACAACCACACATGACCATTGAGCGATGCACCACTCTTAATCCAGCCACGCTGTTACCTACAGCTGATGACGGTGCCCCTCACGTATGTTTAGACTTAATACACTCTAATGTCTTGCCAAGACCAGACCTTAAGGATCAGCCTTTGGCAAATTCAGATTGGACCCTGTTCGTAGATGGGTCAGCACGTAAGAATGAGGCAGGTATTACACAAGTGGGTTATGCAGTCACAACTGAGACTAAGGTACTAGAGGCAAAACCTCTCCCCAGGAATCTGTCCGCAAGCGGCTGAATTGATTGCTTTGACCAGAGCATGTATCATTTCCAAGGATAAGGCAGTTACTATCTACACAGATAGTCAGTATGCTTTTTCCACGGTCCATGTCTTTGCACAGCAATGGAAAAATAGGGGAATGGTTACTGCCTCAGGAAAGGAAATAACCCACAAGGATTTAATCCTTAGCCTCTTACAAGCTGTCCAACTGCCACGGGGATTGGCCATCTGTAAGTGCGCAGCACACACAAATGCCAAGGATCCAGTATCACTTACAAATGCACTAGCTGACAAAACTGCAAAAGTGTAGCCTTAACCTCTACTTTTGCACTCGAGACCACACAAAAGAACTTCACCCTACAGATAAATTTGATCTACAAACTTTACAAGTAATGCAGGAACTTAGTACAGTTCAGGAAAAACAGCGATGGGTTAAATATGGGGCTATTCAAAAGCAGGGAGTTTTTGTAGGTCCAAATAATAAGTACGTCTTGCCAACAAACCTTTTAGGTATGCCTCATTAATGACGCATGGCCCATCTCATCTGGGCCCTGCTGCTATGTTTCAGATAATCCAGCAAATTTTCTGGACCAAGGGTTTTATAGCGTATGCTAAACGATTTTGTTGGTCGTGCCTGCTTTGTGCACGATACCATGGTGGTGGGTGCGAATCACCCCAGCAGCTTTTCCGCTGCCTCCGTATCCAGTTCACACAATCTGTATGGATTTTATTGAACTAACTCCTGTTCAACAGAAGCGATTTGTGTTAGTCATTATTGATGCTTTTACAAAATGGGTAGAAGCTTTTCCGGTAGCACACTCAGATGCACTGTCAGTAGCCAAGGCTCTTACAAATAACATTATCTCTCATTTTGGGCTACCTACATGCATCTATTCTGATAATGGCACACATTTCGTGAACCAAGTTATTCAAAAGCTGGCCGCCGTTTTTCAGATCAAGTTAAAATATCATTGAGCCTACCACCCACAGTCAGCAGGGTTGGTTGAACGCCATACTGGCATTCTCAAAGGCAAGTTACATAAACTCATGGCCGAGACACATCAGTCTTGGATAAACTGCTTACCTCTGGCACTCCTGTCAATGCGTACCTTATTACGTCCCGCAGTGGCAAGGTCTTTTGCCTGCGGAACGTGAGGGGGGTGAAGAGATAGCAGATTACATGAGGAAAATGCTGACAAAAACTAACACTTCTTTAACGAATTATTATTTTTCAGATCAGAAGAACAACAGGATCCTGAAAGTGGAACCAGGAAACTGAGGAACACTAATTAGTAGTAATCTTGTTTTGTATGAATATCTGATTATTGTAGCAATGCAAATACCGGAAGGATTTAGTCTTTCCCCACAAAAGCATTCCAAACTAATTTTGTTGTTAATAAGTGTGATTGTTACTTTTCTGTTTTGGCCGTTTTTATTTTCAAACGAAACTAGCCAAGTGAAGAGAGATGAAAATACAGCTTGGCATCCACCCTTTAATACGTACCAAGCTATTAAATATGCATATGCTTTGTCTTTTAATGTTTCAAATTGTTGGATATGCACAGCTATCCCTACTGTACATGGTGGCCTGATGTTAGGTACAGTCCCTTTGGGGCAAATGATACATGGACTAATTTACTGTTTGAAACTTCAAACGTAGCTTTAAAGGACAAAATAGCACTACCCCTCATGGGTCGTCAGAATGGAACTGTATGTTTCCAGAGATCTGGAAAAATTAAGGTTGGATGGAGTCAATGTAATGTAACCATAATTCATAACTGTACAATAGATGGGCACTGTGCAACGAGTTTCAAGCCTATAAGAGTGCTTATTAAGTGTACAGGGCTTATTAATGTCACAAACTTTTTTTGAAAAAATGTTATCTGTGTATGATCTTTTGTTTAAAGGGATACAAGACAAAGGAAATCATTCTATTCCAGTAAATATCACTCTTAAAGTGAATGACTGTTATTTTGTCTGTGGTAAAAAGCATACAAATGGTTACCAAGGAATTGGTCAGGCAGTTGTTTTTGGGTTATTTAGCACCAGCTATAAGACATTCATTTACTCTTCCCCAAGGTAAAATATGAAATGTACGTGCTGTGAATAAACCTGTTAATCCCGTAGGTAACATTGATGCATCCTGGATCTATCATCACGATTTGGCCCACAGTAGCAGCAAGGGACTGTCACACATGGACTTGGGCGATGATGTCATTTCTTGGGCTGGTATTCTTCCAGCTTATGGGACAGTAAAATCTATTTGGGAGCTCAGAAAACTGTCAAAACTGTTAGAAACTCTGAGCAATGCAACTTTTTCTGTGCTAGGATTGGTGACGGATGAGTTAACTGCAATAAGGACTGTAGTGTTGCAGAATTGTATGGCGCTCGAACTCACCCTAGTGGCGAAAGGAGGTACTTGCAAGTGTTGTCCGTTCATTACAGACAACTGATATGACATTAACAGTCATCTGGAGATCCTACAGCAAGTTTCTGAACTTACAAAACCAGGACAGAATCCATTGACTGACTTTTTCCAAAATTGGTTTGGGAATTGAGGAACAGTATTTATGAATGTCTTAATTGCTGTATGTGTTGGTGCCATTATATTCCTACTGTTGGGTTGTTGTTGCATTCCTTGCATCCGAATGATAATATCAAGTGTATTGTCTGCTAATGCAACTAAAGCTTATTATTCTGAATATACCGAAAATGAATCGTGTTAAAACCTGTATGAATAAAATGTATTACTGGGGATACAAAGTGTTGTGAGGGGGGAAATGTAGTAAGAATCTTTGTGTTCAACATCTTTGTATCCTGTACAGGAAGGGTTAAAATGTGAAACTGCATTGCGTGCAAAGAAATAAGCTAAAATGAGTTGTTTTTCTTGTAAGGAATTTGCTGACCAGAAAGGAATGCACAGATGCTACTTTGGTCCAGGCACAGGCCTATCTTGGGACTGACCTCTGACCAGAAAGGAATGCACAGATGCTACTTTGGTCCAGGCACAGGCCTATCTTGGGACTGACCTCTGACCAAGGAGGAGTGCATAGATGTTACCTTGATGTAGGCACCAACTTATCTTGTGTCTGACTTTTTACCATCTAAGGCTCCACTGAGTGAATTTATAGCCTTGACTGAAATTCCTTGTCTAGTAACCAGTTGCTGAGTATGCACGAAAGAGGGTATATAAACCCATGTAAAGTGTGTAGAAATTAGACTGCTGACAACCAAGAACTTTTTGTGGCAGATCTCCATGCATGTTAAATAAACTCTTTTTTGGCCTACCTTTTTTGCTGCGTGATTCTTCCAGTATATGTTAAGAGTATTAAAAATCTTTTGACATGTAGTGATTAAGCTTTTATTAGATTGGATCAGTCATAGTGTGATCTCTCAACTCATCAAGTCTAGTGGTGGAAAAATTACATACTGACATTACATTAAAGTCAAAAGTTTCAGCATCAAGCTGTTCTATTGTACTTCTAGGTGATCTGGATAAGGTATCAGCCAAATAGAGCAATTTACCTTTAGTGCAGGCCATTTTGAAATTGTACTTTTGCAAATGGAGCATAATTCTTTCTAATCTCAGTGGAGCAGAATGCATAGGCTTTTTTAGAATGGTAACTAGAGGTTGATTATCAGTTTTCAATCTGGACAGCTTGACCATAGATATAATCGTGAAGCTTGGAACATGCAAAAACTATTGCCAAAAGCTCTTTCTCAATTTGAGCATAATGCATCTCAGTAAGTGTTCTTGATGCATAGTCTACTGGTATGCCATCTTGAAGAATAACTACACCAAGGCCAAATCACAGGAAAGAACAACTGGTTTATTCATATCATAGTATCTTAATGTTGGTGGGGTGGCAATTTTCTTCTTAAGGTCATCAAATGCCTTCTGATGATATTCCAACCATGACCATACAATATTTTGCATTTTAGCTCTCTCAAAGGTGCTGTCAACTCACTGAAGTCTGATAAAAACTTGTCTAAATAGTTGACCATGCCCAGACAATGCTGTAAACCTTGCTGACATCTCTAAAATAGCTGTTTGTTTGGTTGGGTCAGGTCTTAAGCCTGTAATTGTAAACATATGACCTATGTATGTAACTTCTGGAAGTCTGAATTTGCATTTCAAAGGATTGAGCTTCGAGTTTACTTCACATGCTCTGTTTAGAACTTTTTTGAGGTTTCTGTCATGTTCTGCTTCACCATTGCCTCCAACTAATAGATTGTCTATTATTATGGCACAAGGATAATCTGAAAACATTTGTTCCATTGCATGCTGAAAGACTTTACTTGCAGAATTCATTCCAAATGGCATCCTTAGGAATCTGTATCTGCCAAACAGAGTATGAAAAGTAATTAGAAATGAGGATTTGCGATCAAGCATCACTTGCCAAAATGAACTTTTTGCATCCAAAACAGAAAATACAGTGGCATTCGGTATTAGAGCTGCAACTTCCTCAACTGTGTACATTGGATGATATGGCCTTTTAATGCTTTGTTCAAATCTCTAAGATCAATGCATATTCTGATTTCATCTGAGCCTTTCATATGAGAGGCTACCATGGACGACACCCATTCAGTTGGTCCTGTGACTGGACAAATCAAGCCTTGCTGCACCATCTTATCCAACTGAGATTTAACTTTATTTTGCATTACGATCAAAACTCTTCTTGCAGGTATGATTACTAGAGTGATCTCAGGATCTAACTTCATCGAATACACAACTGGAAGTTTGCCCAATTTGTCATCAAAAACATCAGCATACTCTGAGAAAATGGCTTTGGAAAAACTTGAACTTGGAATTGCACTCACATGATGAAGTTCTTTAGCAAAAGATTAATTCTCAAACTATCTTTGAGACCTAGTAAAGATTACATTTGTCATCAGACTATGTGGAATAACAGGTTGTAACAATTCTCTGCCAAATAATATGAAAGTATTACTGAACCTCTGTTTGAATTTCTTCACCTTCTTACTCAACATGTCATACACTGCTGGTTACACTGAGTTGTTTGTTAGTTTTCACTTTTGCAATTGTGTCTGCTGATATAACATTACACTTTGACCCAGTGTCTACTTTGAGGTCTGTGGATTTTCCATTGATCCGAATAATACAAAACACTTCACTCCTTGTTAATAAGTTTACTGCATCAACTTTCTCTAAGTACTGATACAGCATCCACACAGAAAGCTGACTGTTTTGGCACTACTTGATCAACTTGCTTTTTTGAGCAACCTTTCTTTACAACTGAGTGAGGCTTACTTGATTTGCAAAACTTTTGGAAGGGGTTCCATTTTTTTACACGTGTGGCATTGCTGACCATATGCTAAACACTTCTCGCTTTTAGACTCATGATTTGTACCATAATTGTGACAGTTAACAATAAAGCTAGACTTGGGTTTTGCTGTCTCACATTTATGTTGCACTGAGCAGGTGGTGGAGCTTGCAATTTTTCTGGAACTTTCAGGAAAGCTTCATCTGTTCTTTGGAAACCCTGTGGCTGCCCCTTAGATAGAGCTGTTTCCGTTTGCCACATGTTGCACACTATCTATGTTTGCTCTGGAGCTCACTGAAACCATGATTTTGTCACTCACTAGCATATTTGTATGTCTTTCTGTCACCTCATGGATCTAACAAATCTCTGTTGCTTTGTTTAATGTCATATCACTGTCACAAAGTAAAATCTTTCTCACTGCAGCACTATTAATACCACACACAGGTCTGTCCTTCATCAGCTCATCTTTCAAATCACCAAATTAATAGATTTTAGCTCTGTTTCTCAAGTTAGTTATATAAGCTGCAAATGTTTCCCCTGGTTTCTGATTTCTTGTGTGAAGCGAATGCCTGTCTAATATAATGTTCGTCTGGTAGAAAATCGTAGTGAGATGCCAACCACAAAGGAGTAGAAGTAGGATATTCTAAATAAATCACTGGTAGCTAGTCAAGGAAACTCTGGCGACTCAGAAAATGTCCAAAACTTTTATTAAAAATACAAAAGATGAGCGCTTTCGCGTGGTCCATCCACGCTTCATCAGATAACATTTAATGATCCGCTGTTATGTTTATATACATCCGCTAAGCACGGGAAAATTTCTAATTAATTAAAATAAAATGAATCTTTTATTTTAAAAACCTTAATTTGCAATCGCGCTTATTTCACAGACATTATTACAAGTCAAGAGTGAAAATAAAACTCTCTATCTTGTATAAAACACTCACTAAAATATATATAACAGATGGTATGAAGAAATCATATTAATATGATAAATGTTCGTCTGGGATGGCACATTTCTCTGAACTTATGCTTCAAACACTCGGGATCTTCTCTTGATTCAGCTTGAACAGTAATATGGTGGTCTGCACCTTCACCTTCATGCACTGCTGGTGCATATACAAATGAATGTTTTCTTTCTATGGCCTCAGATCTTACTAGACTTAGCAAAATGAATGACTTGGCCAATACCTCTTTATCTGCATAAGGTGCTTGTATGAAAATAGCATACTCTTCTTCAAATAGTCTCCAGTTCTCTGCAATATTCTGATGAAATACAAGTGGCTGAGGTTTTCGAAATCGATCTGCTATATTAACACATACCAGCATAGGGTCTTGAAAATATGCAAGAATATGCACGCGCACACACACACACACACACACACACACACACACACACACACACACACACACACACACACACACACACACACAAACATGTGCATAAGTGAATGAACAATTTGTTCAATGCTTTTGTACTCTGTAATGATACTTTCTCTCTTTAAGCTTATCAGAATTGTGTGAATGAACAACCTCACAGTACTTTCAAATAACAGGACTTTGGGAAATAAACTTTTCAGGCTTCCTGATGCTTTATTGCACTTTGCAAATTAGCTTTGTGAAATAGCTTTTCATATTTCTCAATGCTTTGCTGTACTTTGCAAAATAGCTATTCAACTTTCTTGATACTTTACTGTGCTTAGGTTCATAGGTTCATAGGTAGGTACTAGGCTATCGGCCCTGGGGCCTATACAAGCATAGCCACAAAGGTACCCTGGCTTTTGCCACCCAAGAAAATTATTTTCCTGTGCCACTGTCGAGCAGAGCCACAGAGGTGATCCCTGGGGTAAATTTCCTATTTCCCATCCAATCATAAAGATTTTTCTTGAAGAGTGCTAATGAAGAGCTTTGTTTGATATAGATAGATAGTTTATTCCAGAGTATGGGAAGTCTCTGGGACAGGAATCTATCCCTCCGGCAAGTTCTGTTTATTGTGGCAACAAGGTTTAGGTCCCAAAAGCGTGTAGCTCGGAGGGATTGGGATTTCTTTAAGTGGAGCATGTCCAACAGCACTGGGTTTGACATAGCTTTATATGTTAGGAAGAGATCACCTCTGAGTAGGCGATATGCGACGGAGTAAAGCTGGAGTTTTTTGAGACGGTCTGCATAGGGTATCTGTTTGAGGCTGGTAATCCTCTTTGTGAGGTATTTGCAAAATAGCTTTTTAGATTTCTTTATACTTACTGTACTTTGCGAAATAGCTTTTAGATTTCTCAATGTTTTGCTGTACTTTGCGAAATAGCTTTTCAAATTTCTCAGTGCTTTATTGTGCTTTGTAAAATAGCTTTTTAGATTTATCAATGCTTTGCTGTACTTTGTGAAATAGCTTTTCAAATTTCTTGATACTTTATTGTGCTTTGCAAAATAGTTTTTTAGATTTCTCAATACTTTACTGTACTTTGCAAAATAGCTTTTTAGATTTTCCGATGCTTTACTGTACTTTGCGAAATAGCTTTTCAAATTTCTTGATGCTTTACTGTGCTTTGTGAAATAGCTTTTTAAATTTCTCAATGCTTTGCTGTACTTTGCAAAATAGCTTTTCAAATTTCTTGATACTTAACTGTGCTTTGCAAAATAGCTTTTTAGATTTATTAATACTTTACTGTACTTTGCAAAATAGCTTTTTTGGGGCTGTCAATGCTTTACACAAAATACAGAATAGCTTTTCAGCTTTTTGATGCTTTACAGAGGTTTGCAGAATAATTTCTCAGACTTTTCAATGCTTTATAAAGTGAAGTAAATAATCAGCACCACTGGAAAATAAATGGCACTGAGCACCAATAAAATAGAAAAAATCAATGAATAATAAAATAGGCTCAGCGACAACCTCTGGCAGTCAATAGCAGTTACCATATAGATGTCTATTCAGACCAAGTAATGTCCATTCTACAATTCAAAAAGGAATTGCAAAAACTTCAAGTAAAAACCCTTTATTCAAAAACGAAAAACAGGTAAGCGCTTTCACCAAAGTGGCTTCTTCAGACCTCAAGGATACAATGAGAGTGACTGTACTTCACTATTTGTAGGTGGATAACCTATTCAATCATGACATCACAATTGGTAAATAGGCAGATAAGATTAATTAGTTAATAAATGAATCCACATACTCCTCAACCTTAGACCATCTGTACCAAAGTATCCCATCAGGAAAGCATAAAAGATATAAATATACCAACAAAAGTACATTGTATAAATACAAAATACAATTAACTATATACATCACATATATCGGTAAAACTTTGTCAATAAATGACATATATAAAATATATTATTAAAAGTATATCATTAAAAATAAATGCAAATATATAGTATGTATTACTTAAACATTTACTTAAAAACAAGCCGCCTATTTTTAAGAGCTGGTTTAATAGGGATTTTCTCATTTAAACCAGGGTATAAATGGGCTTGAAATCTGATGATCCAACTTGTTTCATTCCTCTCTGTAAAATTCCTAACGTCACCACCTCTTAAACTAGGTATATTAATATAAATAACCATAAATTTAAAAGAATGTGTGTTATCAGTGGCTATGATGTGTTTTGAAAGTGCATGTGTGCCTGATTTAATACGTATTTTGTACAAATGTTCTCTCACCCTGTCTCGAAGTCTCCTGTCAGTTTTGCCAATGTAAAAGGCAGGACAGGAAGAACACACAGCAATATGAACAACATGTTTGGTATTACAATCGGCTGTTATATCAAACTTATATATTTGTGAAGTATTGAGATGTACAAAAACAGCAGAATCACAAATATAAGAAGAGAAATTGCAATTGTAGCAAGGTCTAGTTCCTAGATGTAAATTGTCTGAAGGGCAATGCACATTATTAGAAGGATGCCATAAAAGTCTAAACAAATTTTTCTTATCTTTGATTGCTTAAGCAGAAATGCTAATGTCATTTACTTTCGAAATTGGTAAAGGCAGAAATTCTAAAGTAATCACTTGGAACTCTATCTATAAAAGCAGGAATGCTGCAGTTATACATCTTCACTTGTCAAAGTCATCAGTTTAACAGATATTCAAGAACTTTATGATGCAACTGAGCAATTCACGAGCACTGTAATAATCTCATAATATTTTGTAAGAAACACCTTTTATCAATGCAAGAAACATATCAAGCAATTGTACAATACGAATAAATTGGACATCTGTTGCCCAAATTCAGAATCTTTTGAAGTATTTGCACTTTGCAAATGACTACATGCAGTACACTGAAATGTCCCCCAAATGGCTGTACGTTGCTAGGCAACTCTTTACAGTACAAGAAGCACTCTGTAGTGATGGTACTTTGCAAATACACACCCAGCACAAGAACGTTTCTTCAAATAACCATGCTTTGACTGGATTATACGAAATAGTTGCACTTTGCACACAGTGAACTCTTTGAAATACATGCATAGTAATAAGCACACACTGTAAGCACTTTTGCACACTCTGAGATGCTTCAAATAAGTTTAATTGCACCCTTGATACAATATAAAATCGTAGTTATGCCCAAACACAGCACTTTGCCCAAACACAAGCAGTCACCTTGCTTTATTTTTGCTTACTGTGCCTTTTTTCTTTTCTTATTATGTTCTTTTTGCTCGATTATGCCCTTTTTATGCCCAATGTACTTTTCTTGTGCTCGTTTTCCTCTAAACATGCTCGTTCTGCCTTAAACATGCTAATTTGGACTTAAACATGCTCGTTTTGTAGTTTAAAGTCAATCGTTTTGTCAAATCCTTTTATCTTAAATATTTTCTTTAGTTAAACTTTTTTGTACTTTCTGCTTGCCTGATAATGTGGTTTCTGCCCTTGTAATGCCCTTCTTTCCCTCTTTTCGCATTGAGTAAATAACTCATATTATTTTTCCTTACCTTTAATTCTTTCTGGTTGTTTCTGTACTGTTTTCTCCCGATTCTATCTTTGCTGTCATCTTTACATCTCATGGCTCCAAATGTTCTTCTCTTTTCCATCCTGGTTTGGACACCATGTCGCTTTCATGTTGGTACATGAATAAACGAATCTTTGTGAGTTCTGTTTAAGCAGCTTTATTCTGTAAAAACACATCACTACAGAGGCTTATTGACTATGACTTAAGTAAGTTATGTACAAGCTAACTATGGCAATCATACATGCTCACTTTCTGGCTGCTTCTACAAAATGGCACTAGGGATTACACATGTCTGGAATTTATATGTGCACGCACAGCCTCACATGCTTCTTAAAGACACAGCACACACACTTTATACTCTGATTTACAGCACACATTCCACCACCACAGGCAAGGTCACCACAGCCATATGCTGGTGAGGAGTCAGAGAGGGAACCACCAGCGTCTGTTTGTGTACGTAGACATAGGAGCGCAAAATATGCCATCACTGTGGCCAAGAAGCAATGGATAGCACACATGCTCACCACCTAAATGGGAAAAACCGTCATCCTATGCACATACATACAGTAAAATGGATGCCAGGCAATGCTCACAACCTTTGCTTACTCATATAATGGCTGTGTACTGTGGCATCACATAGAGTCAACCCTGAATTAAAACACTTGTAACTGCCAGACTATCGAGGTAAGCATCAAACCTGGAATAAGAAAATAATTGTCTAATAGAACTGAAGGGCTGATCCTTGCATAATGGTACTTGCTAATGTAACTAAGAAGGTGGGTTATTTTTACAGCAATGACATTGACATGTGATGGCAATGACTTATGTCAATAGATGTGTTCTCTATCAACTAATAGGCTTCATGCATCAAATATGCACACATTACAAAAATCTGTAAGAAAGCAGTACAATTATAAAAACAGCATCAAAAACACATATGCAGTAAGCACTCAGTCAGCTATGCACCCTGAACATCAGACAAAAGACGTGTGTATCCCTGAATCCAAAGGATAGAAAATCAAGGATATGGCACAGTTATCATTTGCACATAGTGTCGTTTGGGAGTGGGCAGGAAGCCAAGGCTTAAATAAAATGTAGTGATTGTGTGAGAATACAGGCAGGCAGAAATTTGGAGAAAGTATCAGTTAGCCACTGGAACAGAATGAGCTGTAAGTCTCATGAATGAACCCTATAACTGTTACTTGTGTGCTTCTGTATGGGCATGCAGGTTGAAATGTGTGTGAGTGCCTGTAAGAATATAGCCAAGCTCTGCGCTAACTCTATGTCCTGGTATGTTGGACAGATGTGATCTGTGCATGATAGTGGTAACAGTTAATCTCTGTCACCCTCAGCTGTGAGAAGTGGCTTCGCCAGGAGTTGCACTGGCATGTCCATGTCCATGGTTAGATGTGCTGCTGCTACCCGAATGTGACTGATGTGTGCTGGATGAGCTCTTCTCAGGAGTACACCCAAGACCATGACCCCATAGCTTACCATGTCATGGTGTGGACATCTCAATCACTGATGGATCAGTGAAGCAGTGCTGATCAGGCATGGCCATGTTGACTAACATCAGATAATGATGCTGACCTATGTCCACATGGATGCTGTCTCCCTCCTAGCAGATGTTCCATCATAGACACCTGTTCTTGTTCCAGATGCCTGTTCCATGATTTCATTCATCCAATTCAATACATTGGACACATGGTGAAGGCAATCTTACATTTCTGTCTGCCTGTGCTGCACATACCTCTCAACCTCTTAGTGCAAGAAATCTGGACAAAGCCTGATGAAATGGGGGGACAAAGGCCGAAAAATAGGGACAGATTATAAATATTGCTGTTATAAACTTAGAAAGTTGCTAGAGTAGAGGGGTTTGTGTTAACATAAATTTTCTGAAGAATTTGAAGTCTGAAACTCAAATGTATGTCATTATTTGGTAATTTGAATCTTCAGATCATCCCAGTGATTTGCTGTAAGGTCACAAATATTATGAAGAACAGACTAAAAATATGAGGCAAACATCTAGACATTCTGTGAAAATCTGGACAGTTAAGAGGTATGGTGCCACATCTACAACCCTAAGCATGTTTTCGGCAGCTCTAGTGGAATTTGCCTGTGCCTCCCTGAAGTCCCTAAACATATGTTGAGTGACATATAAATACACACCAGGATCGGGTAAAGGGTGAACAGCAGGCATCCTCCAAGCACTCCTGATGATCCTCCTGAGCAGCACCTTAACCATAATTTGGCTTCAGCTGTAGTCAACCAGCACTGAAGCTGCAGTAACCAGACTACCCTGATCAAGTATGTCACCCTCCACTTGTCCAATATATTTGCAGGATCTCTGCCACAAGGCCCTACACCTACAAGTTTGCTGAGAATTTTGCCATTGTTTAATATAAGCATATTTAACATAAAAAACCTTGATGCTTATTAATTTTAAGCAGTTACATACATGCCTGTTCTCTGATTGAAAATGTCTGTGAAATAGTCTATGCACTCTGTGGACATCTTACTATGTTAGCCACTGCCCCTTTTAGCTTGACCAGTAGACTATACTGCATTTACCAGTTATTTAGTCTCAGGAAATGACAAACAACCTGTTTTACTTGTATCTCTTTGTTAATTGCTTTGTTCTGGCTATAAATTGATTGAACTTGGTTATAAATTCACCTGAAGGTGGAAAGCCCACTATACTCAGCTTTGTTTTGCTCCTCTACCCTACCCCCCAATTCCCACACACCCGCCTCTTACTCTAATATTATACTTCCCATATACATATTTCACTTGTGACTTATACCCCAAAGCCTCCCCAAATGACGTTACTACTTCTCTACATGCACTTCTGTTCCTTATTTCCTACTTCACTATCTCTATTTAATGTTTAGCCCCATTCACAAATACCTTTCTCCCTCCCATACTGCTTTGTAATATATCCATTTATAATCACAAAGTTCCCTAATAGTACGTATCTAATCCACATAGGATTGTTTTATTTTCCCAAATACACCCTCATTTCTTCTTAATTTGACTGCATCATTATACTCAACCCATTTGACAACCTACCTCTTTTCTTTATAGAAAATATATCTCTCCTTACCTATCCACTTCCAGCTTTCAGAATCTACCATCACAAATTCTACTGACCTGCAACTTCTTAGCTTCTTCTTCATTGCTACTTCCCCACTACCTGACATCTATAAAATGCAGATTCCTGTTCTTAATTACACTACTCTTCAGGTTATCCTATATTTTTCTCCTCCTACTGTGCCATCTTTCACCCTACCATGACTGAAAAATATGCCTCAGCATCTCTCCATCTCTGTCCCAACCACCTCTCCATACTTCCTCCTACACTCTTCACACATTGCACCAAACCTATTTAACATTGCCCCTCCCCTTTATTCCAAACATAGACTGATTAATTGGACTTCATCTCAAACAAAAACAAAATTAAGTGCAAAAATCCTTTCGAAAAAACAAATATACATAATTTCCTAATATACTAAAATCCTTCTAGGAGGAGATATACACCCTTATTCTGACCCCATGTATCACAATGAACAGAAAGAAACTTTCCTCCCACATATTTCTGTAACCCCTGATGATCTAATTTTTGCTGCAATAAATGTTAGAAAGTATAAGAAATAAAACTGCTGAATTACATGCTTGTTTTACCCATCATAATGCTGATGTTCTTGCTGTAACTGAAACTTGGCTTAAACCCAGCATAAACAACTCCAAAGTTATACATCCTGGCTACAATATAATCTGCAATGACTGCATAAAGACGAAATGTGGTGGTAGTGCTTTAATATTTCCCAATACCTACCAAATTTCCCCTTAAAACAAATCAACACCAAAATTCAGTTAAGCAGAGATTCTTATTGCTTTCCTCAAAGTAAACAATTATAAATAAATATTTGTTAATGTTCTTTATATACAACACAGCTATACTGGAAGATATCTTGCACTGGATATCCGTAACATTTTCGCAAGAAAACGTATTACTAGGCGATATAGTCATTCACCATATGCACGCTCTCCCTGTTGAGACGCTAACGACACTCCATCCGCTTCAGAAAGCAAATTCCTATATGCTGGCAATCACTGCTACCAGGAATGTTAACAGACCAATCCAGTAGTAAAATCAAACACGTTTTATTTTTCAGGACGACAAAAAAGTGAGCGCTTTCGCCAATAGGCTTCTTCAGACTTTTACAATAGCACTCATATACCACAGTTTAAATACAATTTCCTTTGCAATAATTGGTTGAGAACCATCCAAGGTTAATTAATTATTCATGTAGCTTCTAAAATAATTATGGCACAACCAAGTATATAAGAGAAGGTAAAAACTACTATCTTAAAAACACATATAAATATCTACCTATAAATTGATGTGAACATCACAATAACTTTGATAAAAATATTCATACTAATATATAAACAATAATTAAAGCATATATGAATATAATAGACAAGAAACAGAACAATAAAAATACATATGCATATAATTTACCTAAAATTAATTGTTTATTTAGGTCTGAAGGTCCTTCTATTTTTCAAAATTGGTTTAATTTGAACTTTATCGTTCAAGCCTGGTGGTTCATCAGCTTTTAACCTGATTATCCATCTCACTTCACATTCCAAGGTCAAATTAATAATATCGCCCCCTCTATAGTTAGTATGTACATTCTGGAGTACACTAAATTTGAATGTATGTTGTGCTCCTAATGCCTGATGGTGTTTGGCTAAGGCATTCACATCTGAGCCTATCCTAATATTATAGTTATGTTCTCTGATGCGATCTTTCAGAACCCTATTGGTCTTACCTACATAAAATGATGTGCATGTGACACATCCTGCCAGGTAGACCACATTTTTACTATTACAATCAGATCCAGTGTCAAAGTAAAACTTATGTTTTGTAACTGGATGAATAAATGTAGTTTCTTCATTAATGAAACCACAATGATTGCATGCACCACATGGCACTGTATTCCTATCTTTTTTCACCACCACTTGTTTGAAGTTCACCTTTTTAGGTTTACATAATAGCCTTTTCAAACTAGGTTTATTTTTAAAGGCAAAACATGGCTTAGGTCCTATCATTTTACCAATTTCCCTATCGGAAGATAAAATATCCCAGTGTTTACTATACAGTTCTTTGATCTTTTTAGTATCCCTGGTAAAAGTCATGACTGGTCTTACTAACTCTACAGATAATTGTGAGGGTATTTCATGTCTATCATTCCATTCTGAAAAATAAGGTTTAGCTGTTGTCATCGTAGTCCATTGACCTCAGATATCACCATCTCAATTGTTTCTGCATCTTACCCTCTTTCAATAAACCTCATTCTCAACTGTTCCACCTCAATCTCATATTTATAATCCAAGGGGTTGTACCTGGAAGCTCTTAGAAATTGACTTTTCATGATGTTATAGAAAACATGGTGTGGGTGCATGCTATTTCTATGAAGCAATGTGTTCCTATAACATAATTTTCTGTGGATAGATGTATTCAATGTTCCATTCTCTAGCCTAGATACTTCTACGTCTAAATAAGAAATCCTAGTGTCTGAATAATTCAACGTAAACTTTAGGAAATTTGTGGACGAATTCATATAGTCAACAAATATCCCCAATGTCTCAACGTCCCCAAGCCAAAAGAAAAACAAATCATCCACAAATCTACGGTACAGCCCAACGTGCTCTTTAAAGAGATCAGAGTGGAACAGAAATTCATCTTCCCAGGCTGCCATGACTAGGTTGGCGTAGCTATTGGCACAAGAAGTGCCCATAGCTACGCCATCCCTTTGAAGGTAGATCTCCTCTCCAAAAACAAACACGTTGTTACACAATATAGTTTCAAGATATAATGCTATTAAATCAATCTTCATGGTCAAAAAATCTGAATGTGAAGATAGGTACGTTCTTATATAATGAATGCCCACATCATTAGGTATCATAGTGAACAAGCTGACGACATGTGGTGCATGCAATCATTGTGGTTTCATTAATGAAGAAACTACATTTATTCATCCAGTTACAAACCATAAGTTTTACTTTGACACTGGATCTGATTGTAATAGTAAAAATGTGGTCTACCTGGCAAGATGTGTCACATGCACATCATTTTATGTAGGTAAGACCAATAGGGCTCTAAAAGATAGCATCAGAGAACATAACTATAATATTAGGATAGGCTCAGATGTGAATGCCTTAGCCAAACACCATCAGGCATTAGGAGCACAATATACATTCAAATTTAGTGTACTCCAGAATGTACATACTAACTATAGAGGGGGCGATATTATTAATTTGACCTTGGAATGTGAAGTGAGATGGATAATCAGGTTAAAAGCTGATGAACCACCAGGCTTGAACGATAAAGTTCAAATTAAACCAATTTTGAAAAATAGAAGGACCTTCAGACCTAAATAAACAATTAATTTTAGGTAAATTATATGCATATGTATTTTTATTGTTCTGTTTCTTGTCTATTATATTCATATATGTTTTAATTATTGTTTATATATTAGTATGAATATTTTTATTAAAGTTATTGTGATGTTTACATCAACTCATTAGGTAGATATTTATATGTGTTTTTAAGATAGTAGTTTTTACTTTCTTTTATATATTTGGTTGTGCCATAATTATTTTAGAAGCTACATGAATAATTAATTAACTTTGGATGGTTCTCAACCAATTATTGCAAAGGAAATTGTATTTAAACTGTGGTATATGAGTGCTATTGTAAAAGTCTGAAGAAGCCTATTGGCGAAAGCGCTCACTTTTTTGTCGTCCTGAAAAATAAAACGTGTTTGATTTTATTACTGGATTGGTCTGTTAACATTCCTGGTAGCAGTGATTGCCAGCATATAGGAATTTGCTTTCTGAAGCGGATGGAGTGTCTTTAGCATCTCAACAGGGAGAGCGTGCATATGGTGAATGACTATATTTTCTATTATTGTACAGACACGCTGCTCCTTGGCTCCGTTTGTGTGCTGTGCCTCTTTTTGTTGTATTATTATATAGTTTTCTTGGTGCAGCACCCAGGGAGAATGGCTAATATCGATGACTCCAACGTTGAACTCGCATACGTGCCTGTACCTCTGGAGAGAGAAGGAACTAACAAGAGCGTACGACGTTTCCAAGCTTGCTTGGCTGGAAAGGACAATGTACTCTTAGACTTTTTTCCGAGTATTGAGTCTGACGACAACACCGTAAAGGGAGATAATTCCCTGGACTTTACAAAAGACTTACAGGACTTTGAAGCTACCTTTATTAAACTGAAAAAAATTACAGGTACAAAGAATGTATTTTGAAGCCTGTTTGTCAAAAAAGATTATACCGCGTGGGCTTCGCATTCTTAAAATGCCCACGTCAGGGAATAGGTTCCCTGACCTTTTGTATAAATGGCAACAATTAAACATGGAGCTTAGTTATAGCTACATGAGGTTACTTATAGAATATCACACACCTGAGGAGAATATGTTAAAGGATTTAGTTAACAAAGGCTTTGACAATCTAGGTAAAAAGTATATGAACGTTGGATTGAATATTAAAATTGAAAGAGTACTTGATGATGTTATGCTGTTTGGGAAACGCCTAATAGAACAAAAGAAAGTGAAAATAACCAGGGATGTCAGAGATTTTAACAATAATCATGTGTTTATGTGGCCTAGGGAACAATTTAGTAATGAAGATGTTAACAGCTCTAGGTATAGACGTTATAATGTACCTACTAATACGGCTTTAGCCTGGAAGCCTTCAACTAATGTTCCTATTAACCGTATTTCTGTTAGTAATAGTGAAAGAACTGGCAACGATGAAACAAGGACTTCATCGGCTTTTGTTAATAAGCAATTACCTTCGGTGCAAACAGTTAATGTTTCACCTTAGAGGGTGGTTGTCAACTTACCATCAGATGAAAACAGGGAGAATCCATTATTATCACAAAATTACACTGAAGGTGATACTAATTCAACGAACTTTAGTAATGAAGTGACTATTACCACGGAGGCAGTAGTAAGGCCTAAAATATTAACAGGGAGTAATACTATTATAGTACAGAAAGAAACAGGTAATACCCCTTTCCCCATAACACAGGGCCAAGGCCCAGAAAGAAGAAGATCAACCAGCAGGGGCAGGCACAAAAGAAAGGGGTCGAACGAGGACTATCAGGGACCCACCTTAAAAAAGATGTGGGAGAGGGTACCTCATTAATAGTCAATCTGTCGAGTAAAATTTTGAATGTTGCAGAACAGCAGGTGTTAAATAAAGGCATGAGCTTTATACCTTCAGGTAGGGATGATGTAGTGGACTCTATTATTAATACCAAATTATTTACCAGAAATTTGCAACTTAAGTTAGATTTTGGCTCGAATGGTAATAGTAGTAACCCACCCAGATTTCGTACTAATAGCACGTTTACACCACAGTTAGTTCCAGCTTTGGATGTGTTTGGAAGAATGCTAGAAAGTGACATATATGATTATTTTTTAACCCATCAACACAAGGGACATGGTCAGAATCTGAATTATAAACAAAGATGTGCACTGAATGTTTTGAAGAATGATACCACTTTAGTAATCAGACCTGCCGATAAGGGCGGCCCTATTGTTTTAATGGATTTAGTTGATTATAATGAAAAAATGTTACATCTCTTAAGTGATGATAAATTCTACCTTAAGATTGACATGGAAGGGGTAAAACAGAAGGTATTTGATGTTTATTATACATTAGATGATCTGGTCATGTCTTCCAGTATAACTGATGAGCTATATAAATATCTTAAAGTAGACAACCCTGTGTTACCCATTATCCAGGGCCTGCCGAAGATACACAAATCTAGCACTAATCCACCGATGAGACCAATTGTAGCTGGACAGGGGTGGGTTACTGAACCATTATCTATTTATACGGAAACAACTTTGAGACCGTTAGTTGATATGAATAATTTCATACTTAAGGATAGTAAACAGTTTTTACTGGATTTATATGCATACACAAAGGACTTGGATGATGATGCTGAGTATATATTAGTGACATTAGATGTCGTCAGCTTGTTCACTATGATACCTAATGATGTGGGCATTCATTATATAAGAACTTACCTATCTTCACATTCAGATTTTTTGACCACGAAGATTGATTTAATAGCATTATATCTTGAAACTATATTGTGTAACAACGTGTTTGTTTTTGGAGAGGAGATCTACCTTCAAAGGGATGGCGTAGCTATGGGCACTTCTTGTGCCAATAGCTACGCCAACCTAGTCATGGCAGCCTGGGAAGATGAATTTCTGTTCCACTCTGATCTCTTTAAAGAGCACGTTGGGCTGTACCATAGATTTGTGGATGATTTGTTTTTCTTTTGGCTTGGGGACATTGAGACATTGGGGATATTTGTTGACTATATGAATTCGTCCACAAATTTCCTAAAGTTTACGTTGAATTATTCAGACACTAGGATTTCTTATTTAGACGTAGAAGTATCTAGGCTAGAGAATGGAACATTGAATACATCTATCCACAGAAAATTATGTTATAGGAACACATTGCTTCATAGAAATAGCATGCACCCACACCATGTTTTCTATAACATCATGAAAAGTCAATTTCTAAGAGCTTCCAGGTACAACCCCTTGGATTATAAATATGAGATTGAGGTGGAACAGTTGAGAATGAGGTTTATTGAAAGAGGGTAAGATGCAGAAACAATTGAGATGGTGATATCTGAGGTCAATGGACTACGTATGACAACAGCTAAACCTTATTTTTCAGAATGGAATGATAGACATGAAATACCCTCACAATTATCTGTAGAGTTAGTAAGACCAGTCATGACTTATACCAGGGATACTAAAAAGATCAAAGAACTGTATAGTAAACACTGGGATATTTTATCTTCCGATAGGGAAATTGGTAAAATGATAGGACCTAAGCCATGTTTTGCCTTTAAAAATAAACCTAGTTTGAAAAGGCTATTATGTAAACCTAAAAAGGTGAACTTCAAACAAGTGGTGGTGAAAAAAGATAGGAATACAGTGCCATGTGGTGCATGCAATCATTGTGGTTTCATTAATGAAGAACCTACATTTATTCATCCAGTTACAAACCATAAGTTTTACTTTGACACTGGATCTGATTGTAATAGTAAAAATGTGGTCTACCTGGCAAGATGTGTCACATGCACATCATTTTATGTAGGTAAGACCAATAGGTCTCTGAAAGATCGCATCAGAGAACATAACTATAATATTAGGATAGGCTCAGATGTGAATGCCTTAGCCAAACACCATCAGGCATTAGGAGCACAACATACATTCAAATTTAGTGTACTCCAGAATGTACATACTAACTATAGAGGGGGCGATATTATTAATTTGACCTTGGAATGTGAAGTGAGATGGATAATCAGGTTAAAAGCTGATGAACCACCAGGCTTGAACGATAAAGTTCAAATTAAACCAATTTTGAAAAATAGAAGGACCTTCAGACCTAAATAAACAATTAATTTTAGGTAAATTATATGCATATGTAATTTTATTGTTCTGTTTCTTGTCTATTATATTCATATATGTTTTAATTATTGTTTATATATTAGTATGAATATTTTTATTAAAGTTATTGTGATGTTTACATCAACTCATTAGGTAGATATTTATATGTGTTTTTAAGATAGTAGTTTTTACTTTCTTTTATATATTTGGTTGTGCCATAATTATTTTAGAAGCTACATGAATAATTAATTAACTTTGGATGGTTCTCAACCAATTATTGCAAAGGAAATTGTATTTAAACTGTGGTATATGAGTGCTATTGTAAAAGTCTGAAGAAGCCTATTGGCGAAAGCGCTCACTTTTTTGTCGTCCTGAAAAATAAAACGTGTTTGATTTTACTACTGGATTGGTCTGTTAACATTCCTGGTAGCAGTGATTGCCAGCATATAGGAATTTGCTTTCTGAAGTGGATGGAGTGTCTTTAGCGTCTCAACAGGGAGAGCGTGCATATGGTGAATGACTATATTTTCTATTATTGTACAGACACGCTGCTCCTTGGCTCCGTTTGTGTGCTGTGCCTCTTTTTGTTGTATTATTATATTACTAGGCGATGTGAATGTCAATTGGTTGGACATAAACTCTAACTCCCTTACATCTAGCATGAACGTATGTGGTTTCACATAACTAATTAATATCCCCATACATTATAGCAAGCCATCAAATTTTGTATTAGACTGTATTCTAGTATCAAATACTCCACCACAGGTAGAATGTCAGACTTTGTCAGTGATCATATCCCAATCTGTATGACTAGACATCTCACACAACCAGTTAAACAGCATATTTGTAAAACACGAAACTTTTCCAAGTTTAACCCAGGAATGTTCATTACTACACTATTATCTATTACCCGGACCTTCCTAAAAATCCTCTCCTTAGACAATGCTGTAATTGAATTCAATAAATCTCCTAAATAAATAGCCTTGTGCCCTCAAAAAGGAAGAGACTAAAAATAAATAATGTAGTTTGGCTATCCAAAAAGAGAATACTAATGCAGGATAGACAAAAGCGTGGAAAGATGGCAGAAATATAAAACACTTCAATAGCTTGAAAACTTTAGAATGCTTAACAGTTGTACTAAAAAGCAAGTAATTGAAGACAAAAAACTATACTATGATAACTTTCAGAGTAATACTAAGTGCAACCCTAAAAAATGTTGGACACCCATTAAAGAAACCTTACATCCCCACCAAATATTTAACCAAACACCTCTCCTGATAACTCACAACTTGAAACTGCTATACAGTTCAACTCTTATTTTATAGATACAAGGATTCCTTAACATCTAATCCCAACCCTGCCCAACAGCCACATATCACCACATTGACTTTCACCTTAATACCTGCGCCCACATCCTATATAAAACTACTCTTAAACAAACTAAAACTGTGCTCTTCTTCAGCCAGCTGATGACCTTCCAAGTGAGTACCCAAAAACAGCCACTACCATTTCCTACCCTGTCTTAAATCCTATAAATAGATCAATCCAGGAATACCAGGTTCCATCTTTCTAGAAGAAGTCACACAGTATCCCTCTTCAAAAAGGAGAAAATTCAGACATTAATAACTTTAGACATATAGCAATATTATCTCCCCTCACCAAATACTTGAAAAATGTATTAAAAAACAATAGCTAGACTATCTCCAAAAGGAGGAACTCCTATCTCCTATACAACATGACTTCTGCTCTTCCCATAGTACTATCACTGCTCTTCTAACTTATATAGATACTGTTAATAAAGTCTGAGATAACAAACTAGTCTCTTACTTATTTCTAGACTTGTCTAAAGCCTTCAACATAGTTTGTTACAGCAAACTTCTACTTCAAATGTCCTCACTAGGACGCTCTCAGCCCACCCTTTTCCAGTTCAAAAGCTACCTGCCCAATAAGTATCTCTCCTTACCTCCCAGTCACTACTGGTGTACCACAAGGCTCTATCCTTGGTCCCTTCCTCTTTAACATTTTCACCAACACCCTCTATACTTCCACACAACAGGCCACCCTTATACAATATGAAGGTGATTCCACTCTCATTTGCACATTTGCCTACATGTTACACGTCCTAAAAATTACTCAGGAAGCTTCAACAGCCACTGAAATATGACTTTGTAATTCACAACTTATGCTCCACCCAAAAAGACAAAACTACTACTTTTCCCCCCAGATCTCTCTCTCGTGAAAAAAACTAAATTTAAAATCCTTTCTCTTGATAATATTACCACTGAAGTCATTTCTCATAACAAATTATTAGGGGTGATAGTGGAGGGTAATCTTACATTTGACCTGCATTTATAAAATCACATTAGAAAACACAAAAGAACTAGGGATGCTTTACAGAAGCAAAAACTTTCTCACTAACGCAACTAAAACTACACTTGCCTCTAGTTATCTCCTTCTCATACATCATTATTGTGCTCTCATCCTTATTAAACTCCAGGCTTCACAAAAATTAAAACTTGAACAATGCTATAACAAAGTTGCTAATTTGAAGCACATACCCCTTTCAGAACCCACCACTGTATAACACTGAAAAGCCTGAACTGGCTAGAACTGTCACATCAACTAACATATAAACAACTTCTTACCGCCTATAAAAAATATCCAGCATCTTTCTGTCTGTCCG
>NC_056736.1:549634646-549687146 GCF_019279795.1 Protopterus annectens | reverse complement strand
GATGTACAACATGTTTGTATTGTTGTCACATCTTTGATGAGGTGACAATCCAAATTCATCCAATATTCTACCCATGTTCATTTTACACTGTTGAAGAAGTGGGTAGCTATGATTCTTTCCTAATTCCTTACTTCACATTCCTTTATTGCTTCCACTTTGTTCTTCTGCCTGCTTGCCCCCCCCCCATTTCACCACGTTCCTACCCACCCCATTTTCCCCCCTTTAATCTGGTCAAAAAATAGAATCACACACCACACACATAAATAATAAATCTCTAATGAACCCCTTCACTTTTTGTCTTCTGCATCTGTGTGGAGTTTGGCATCATGCACCAATGCCAAGGGAAAGTGAACAATGGCTCTTCATCTCCTATGACATGGTGCGGTTATCTCCTTACAATGTTCCTTAAACTCGCTGTGCTAAAGAAACACATAGTTAAAGCAGAATAAAGGCACTCAAATTACATATGCACTGTAACATTTACTTACACTAATGAATGTATAACATGACAAATCCATATGTGTACTGTTGGCGTATATCAATTGACTGATGTTTGTTGTTTTACACTACTTTACTGCAGTTATTGCCTCTCACATTTGCAAAAATTATCACATTTAATTCTGTAATGCTTTCCTGAAAAAATTAATAGAAAAATTAGATTGAGCTGGATTTCAACCCTCATTTTTGCTCAAAATATAAAATCAATGCTGTTACATCTGCTGCCACAGAGAAAGTTAGGAAACAGGTGTTTTTCTTTACACTCAACACTGTTCGTAATGCTTTCTGCCATGCGTCTTCACTTAGTGTGTTTGCCGGTGAAAGGCAAACCAATGGAACTTAGTACTATTTTACCAGTTACATAGAAGCCCGCTTTTGCTCGCCACTTAACTTCACAGAAATGGGGAAGGGAATAGCAACATTCCTTAATGTTATAAAACTTATGGCACAACATTTTATTTATTTATTTAATTAATTAATTTATTTTACATTTGTTGACTGGGAAAGTCCAACGATGATAGAGCCTATTTTCAGCAGAGGTACAGGGAGAAGAGCTCTAGATGCATGTCTTTGGAATTTTCGAATATAAAATTCAGCAAGAACAGCATAGTATCTGTCAACTATTTCTAACATAACCTATATACATAAATACTTCTCAAGTTCAAGTTGCATTCATTCACTGTGAATCTCATATATGCAAACACTTTGCCATTGATCATGCAAACCAGTTGCTCAGCAGTGCACTATGGAAAGAGCTGATTGGCATGTATTACTAAGTTTACTGCCCAGTTAGTCTTCATTCCATTAAAATTCATGTAAAAACACAAACAAAGGGAAAGCACTCATTACCAACTGAACACATATAATACTTACTCAGACTCATGTGTGCCTTGCACCCATGCAATTGAAAATAGATATGTCAGTAGTAGTTCAAAAATGTCAATTATAATACAGAAATAAATAACACAACTGTATTGTTACATCATCTAAAGCTTTATATGGACCATACACATTCAGATTGTCTTATATGTGTATTAATGTGGACATCGATTCATCACAAAGATGAACACACATACATACACAATTGCATCCATGCTGATCAC
Source organism: Protopterus annectens (assembly GCF_019279795.1). NCBI lineage: Eukaryota > Metazoa > Chordata > Ceratodontiformes > Protopteridae > Protopterus > Protopterus annectens. The sequence goes on along the minus strand of NC_056736.1, from coordinate 549,685,545 downwards.
AAAACATAGGGTTCAAATCACACTGCAGTCAGCTGGTGTGTGTGTGTGTGTGTGTGTGTGTGTGTGTGTGTGTGTGTGTGTGTGTGTGTGTGTGTGTGTGTGTGTGTGTGTGTGTGTGTGCGTGCGTGTATGTGTGTGTGTGTATGTATGTGTGCGTGTGTGTGTGCGTGTGTGTGTGTGTGTGTGTGTGTGTGTGTGTGTGTGTGTGTGTGTGTGTGTGTGTGTGTGTGTGTGTGTGTGTGTGTAGTCAGAAGACCACGAGTGTGTATACTACTGTCAGTAATCCAGCCCAATGCAGGACAAATTTCGCGATACTCATACATGCCTACACAGCCAGTTCATAGACACCTCCCAACATCTTCACACAAACATACACTGCTTACGTCATCACCTATAAAATGTTGTCTGACAGTATGAAAGCTGGAGTTGTGCTGTGGCACTTGCATTTACTATGTTCTGTAGATATTTAAGTAGCGGTTCTAATCTCATTCTCGTCAACTGATGTGTGTGTGTTTGTGTTAGTTAGCTCACATTCTGGAGACCTTTTTTTAGAACAGCATGTGAGACACTCCAACAACCATCTTCTTCTCACCACACACTGATGATGTCATCAGCTATAAAGTGTTGTGTGACACTGCAGAAGTCAGATCGGTGCTGTGGCACTTGCATTAAGTACTGTGTTCTGTAGATAGGTAGGGGGTCTAGAGCCAATGCTTTTAACTAGTGTGTGTGTGAGTTTGTGTGCATGCGTGTGTGGCATGTGTGTGTGAGTGTGTGTGTGTGTGTGTGTGTGTGTGTGTGTGTGTGTGTGTGTGTGTGTGTGTGTGTGTGTGTGTGTTTGTGTGTTAGTTCACATTCTAGACAGCATTTTAGAACAGCTTGTGAGCCACTCTGACTAATATCTTCTCACCACATACTGCTGAAGTTATCAGCTATAAAGTGTTGTCTCACACTATGAAAGCCAGATTTTTGCTGTGGTGCTTGCATTAAGTACTGTGTTCTGCACATAGATAGGGGATCAAATCTCACCACAATCAACTGGTGTTTGCATTCATTCAGCAATCATTATGGTGACAATTTCAGAAATGGCACGAGTCTACAATTGTGTCAGACATTCCTCTGAACATCTTCTTGTAGCATACACTGATGATGTCACCCTGTATAAAGTGCACTCTGAAAATATTCAAATCAAATTTGTGCTGTGGAAGTAATGTTAAGTACTGTGGTCTATAGTAAGATATTTAGTGGTTCTAATCTGACAGCAGGCAGCTTGAGTGTGTATACATTCAAATAATTGTTTTGAGACAACTTTATACAGAGTTATGACTCTACATCCATGTCAGACACCACACCTAAAATGTTCATCTCAGGATACAGTGATTGTATCATATTCCATGACGTGCAATGTGATAGTGTTAAAATCAGACATATGTGGTGGAGCTAGTCTTACACTAAATGGAATTTAGCTTCAGCTTCTATAACTACACAGGTGTAATGTTCAAATCCAAGACAGTTTACTGCTGTGTGTGTGTTAGGTGGTACATTATGGTCATTTTATGATCTTATGAATTGCTTTTCACTTCACTACTACTTAAGAGAACCTGTAACATAGCCCCATGCAGACAACATTCTCCTTATCCCTCTGTCCACATGGCATCCTTACTGCCGAGGAGTGAAGGATGCCCTTATCTTAAAAATGCATACACAAATCATGAAGCAAAAACCTTCCATGAGCCTCTGCAAACCATCTTCAGTCCACTGGATGTGTGATTGCTAATTCTGTCATGGGAAGGTGCATCTGTCACATATGAACAGAGTTAGTATGTAATGCAATCAAACACATAAACACATACACACATAGACGTACTATCTTCCATCATAGAGATATAGGGAGTTTGGTTTAAATGCTATAATAATGGATAGGATTTTATGTTATGTTGGCTGTTAGCTTAGTAATGTCCTATGACCCTATGAACATTTCACAAGTCAATATAGCTGTCATCGACATGTGGTGTGGATGTATGGTAGACCTACAAGTGGGTATTACAATCTGTGATATGAAGTAATATACTGATGGCCACTGCTGACATTTGATTACAATTCTTTCCATAACAGCTATAACTAATATTCATTCTGAGAACTACTGACATGGAATGAGAATATGTATATTGTTGGATTAGTAAGATGTGCTTTTATTTGTAGTGGAGCAGATTAACATTTTATGCAAGTCTCATTCAACCATCACAGTGACACATTCGGTATGGCATATGTGTGCATGTATACCTACCATCATTAAATGCTCTGTGTCATATATCAATATAAATTCATACTGATTACATGGGCACATAAGTCTTCTTTTATCCACATGTTTTAATACTGTGATATACACAAATATAGGTTTTGATTCAATTGCAACCATGTAGAATTAATTGTACACACAATTGTACTGTTATTTCCAAGGATTATTGAGGTAGTCAAAAGCACCACTGTGTAACTATCAGCATTTGTGTCACTAACTGTTCTGCATGAGCCACAACCAACTCATTTGTAATGTGTCCCAATATGGTATCAGGCCACTGAAACACATCTTTCAAATGGAGAACATATAGGTATATGTTGTGCAATTGATGTATTTATGTGACACTGGTAGAGCTATATGACTGTGTGAACAGTTCCACTGTGTGGTATGTGATGCATAACCAAGATTGTATTTGGAGGTGTTGTCACAAAATATTTTATTTAAACAATTGCAAAATGTTCATTGGAATACACAACTAAGCAAAGAGCTATTTGCGGATGCCACCAGACATACTCACCCAGATAAAATAGACAATCTTATAGCTGACAGTTTGTCTCACACTTCACCCCCTGTCCACACAGGCAATTACCCAAGGTATACATGCAAACATCACTCAGTTTATTTTCTCAGGAGAGCAGCTCATCTGGGCACTCTGTAAGGCTAAAAACATAGAATCAATGGGCCATGACAACATCCCAGGTTTCTTATACCATCTTAAAACTTGATCTGGCAGACGCAGTTGTATCCCTACTTAAACACAGCATCCAGATAGCCTATGCTCTGGCAGAAGGGTGCACAGCAACAGTCATCTGTCTAAACAAGTGGGAACCATCACCTGATGTAGGGACTTACAGACCCATAATCCTGAATTTTCTCATTTGTTAGGCAGACCGATGTCTCATCGTGGACTTTATTAAAATGACATAGATGATCTTCTGATTGTGTACCACTCCCATTTTTGATTTGTTAAGGCTACTTCATGTCTGTTAAATCTGGCTGATTTCTTCAATAAGGTCACCAAGGGCATGCATAAGGAAAAAAAACTGTCATCCCACATAATCTGACCTGGCCAAGGCACCTGACACAAATCAGCACTCAGGTACTACAGAGTAACTGTTTCAAGTGGGTATAGACAGCTATGTGACCAAGTGGGTAGACAACTGGATTACGGACAGGACACATAATGTCAAAGTGTGTGAATTCACCTCTAGCTAGAGTCCAGTGACCAGGTCTGTACCTCAGGGTTCTGTACTAGTCCCTTTCCTCTTCAGTATTTCACTGTAAAATGGATATGTATTTAGCTAATCCTGAATGAGTATCTTACTGTTGTTATAGCGCTAACCACGCTAGAAGTGGTGAAACAGTTTTGTTTTAATGTGTATTTCGGCTACTCCTGGATGCAGTACTGTAATGTCGCAAAAGCGGCAGTAACCCTTTTAAACTTAATGCTATAACTAATCATGCTTAACAAATTATGCTAGTATTCAACTGCATGCTCGAACATTTGTTAGCGACTTTCAAATAGAGTGGAGGAACCATTGTTTACTGCCTTAGGCTCTAGTATAGTGGTGTATTTTACATGTACTCAAGGTATAAATACTACATCTACTGTCTACTGTTAGCGACTTTTAACTAGAGTAGAAGACCAATTGTTACTGCCTTAGGCGCTAGTTGGTTGTGCAGTTTACTTGTACTCAATGTATAAAGATTACATATACTGTCTTTTCACTGCCTTCTAACCTTATTCCTGACCTCCCTCTTTCATCCTAGGTGGCTCCTGATTCGCAGCCCTATTGTTCCCTGTATGAGAGGATACAATTAATCCCCTTACAGACTCTGAAGCGAGAACGCCGCTTTTCTACTGTTTAAACATACAGGTTGTTAAATAATAGTACCGTTTTGCCTTCAGTTGCTCTCTGCCTTTTAGGATCCAAGGTTATACTTTTACAAGTGTTATTAGCTCTAGGTCTTAGACTTCACCTAAAATTAAATTGGACTTGCAACGGACTTATATCTGGTGCCTGAAAATCATAACTAAAGCTTAACAAGGCTGTAAATTGGTGCCTGTAAAGTACTAATTAAAAGCAAAATAAGGCTGTATAGCCTGCTGAATTTCCCCAAAAATAAAGAGCTATCTACCTTTGTTGAGTGTGTAGCCCCGCTACGCTCGGGCTCTCTTCGCTCCCCTCCCTGCCCCCTATTCCCACCCGCCCCCACTACCTCTACATTTATAGTCATAAAACCACTCCCTCTAAAAACTGGTCCAATCCCTGCTGTAACCAAAATTTCCCCACCCAACCCCTGAAACTCCACCTTCCTTGCATTCTACCCACTCCTGCTCTCTCCCCCTCCTTCTCATTCTCTGAATCATCTATTCCTCTCCATCTATTCTTTCGGTAATAGCATTTTTCTACGGCCCAATATCACAAGTACTTAAACATGTGGTATTTCTTTCTTCTTCCACTGCTATTAACCTCTTACTTCACAACATCGTATGAAACACAAAACCTGGTATTACTCTCTACTACCACATCAGGGACCAATATAATTGGAAGTAAATTCAATAACTACTTTCATGTTTATGGTACTTGGGAAGAATCAACCTCCTGTTTACTGCCACCTTACCCAACCGCAAATAGAAATAAAACCCCAAACTCAAACAATTTTACAAAATTTTAGATAAATTCCTAAAACTTATCTCCAAACTTAGACTTAATCTGCTCCCTCATGGTGATATACACCCCAACCCTGGTCCCACCAGCATTGACCAGCAGTCCTCTCCCAACATTGATATTAGTTCCAACCCCATTACTGCCGTCCTACTAACTCTCTTTTAACCTGTCATCTGAACATCAGAAGCATAAACAACAAAGTACATGAACTTCATGCGGTACTAGTAGACCTTTCCCCTGAGATCTTGTGTCTAACTGAAACATGGTTAAAACCCACAACTACCGATAATGAGATACTAATCCCAGGTTACAATATACATCGAGAGACCGAGTTCCCAGGAAAGGAGGTGGAGTAGCCATACTCTATAAATCTGATCTAACTGTATCTATTGATGTTTTGCAACCACCTCAATTTAACAATGCAGAAATACTAATTTCCAAGCTTCAGATTAACAGCAATAAATGTATCTATATTATTTGCTTGTACATTCCCCCAGGAAATAATATAGAAACCCTCGAAAACACCCTTCACTGGATATCAACTCACTTCCCCCAAGAGACCTTAGTTCTCGGAGACTTTAACATAGATTGGAATACCTGTGCCCCTCAGCTCCTTCCTCACATATTAACCTTTACTCTTTCAAGCAAACTATTAATACTCCAACTAGGCTAGGGAAACCTAACCAGAAGGACAGTATACTTGACTGGGTACTAATAAATAAGCACCCTGATCACTATACATCTGGTACTCTCCCCGATAGTTTAAGTGACCACCACCTCACCTACATCATTAAGCATAAGATAGCCATTCCCATGCAACCCACAATCAGAACTGTTAGAAACAAAAAGAAACTTGACTTAACTAAATTACAACTAGAACTATCTTCATGTAACTGGACATTACTAAAACATCTACCCCTAGAGGAAGCTGTGCTTTACTTTAACAAAAAATTCTTAGAAATTCTTAATTTTCATGCACCCACTCGTTCAAAGAAAACCAAAGCTGTAGATGTTCCTTGGCTTTCAAAAGAAACAAGATTGAAAATAAAACTTAGAAACAAGGCGTGGTCTGTCTGGCGTACTTCCAAACTCCCTTTGGACCAAAGTAAATACAGACAACTTAGGAATGAAACTAAAAGGCAAATATTACTAGATAAAAGACAATACTATTGTAAATTACAAACCGACCACCAAAACTGTCCACAAAAATTCTGGGCTGGACTAAATCAACTTCTTCATCCTGGTCGCACTACTACCCCTGCCCCTGCCACACTCATTGATAAATCCCCTGACGATGTCTCCAATAGTTTTAACCACTTCTTCACTGAGACAATACAAACTCTGTCTAATCAATTACCACCTAGCCTTCATACCTCTGACCCTCGAACACTAAAAATATTCCCCTACTTACCTTTCAACCTGTTGCAACTTCCGTTATATGTAAATTAATTAAAAACTAAAACCCTCCACACTCTCAGCCGACCAACTCCCAGCTGAATATTTGCAAAAAACAGCTGACGTAATTGCTTACCCAGTGTCAATCCTCATCAACCGCTCCTTAGCAGAGGCCATAATCCCGAGATCTGGAAGATATCATATGTAATTCCTCTCCACAAGGGAGGCACTTCCACTGATCTTTCTAACTATAGGCCCATATCCATACTTTCCCTTTAGCAAAAATAATGGAAAAATGTGTTCAGAAACAGTTCATGAAACACCTAATAGTCAACCAACTACTGGCTGATACCCAACATGGTTTCAGACCTCTCCACAGTACCACCTCAGCCCTCCTTGTCTTTTCAAATACCATAAACTCCCATCGTAATAATAACAATCTCTCATCAGCACTATTTCTGGATCTGTCAAAGGCCTTTGATATGGTGGATCATAAACTTTTAATCAATACATTGCCTTCACTAGGTCTTGACACCATTGCTGTACAATGGTTTAGTTCCTATCTATCTGGCAGAAAACAAGCAGTTTTATGGCAGACCAAACTCTCTAAGCTACTACCCAATACATTAGGAGTACCTCAAGGATCTATTCTAGGGCCGCTATTATTTTCCATTTTATCAATGATCTGCATACAGTTACTCCTAATGCCAGTTGTATACAATATGCAGATGATTCCACGTTAATCTGCTCTGGTACTACCCTTCAGATTTACAACTGTTAACCCAGTCTACTTTCAGCAAAATAGAAAACTGGCTCTCCAGTCGCGCCTGATTCTCAATCCAAAAAAACTAAAATGTTGTTGTTTCTTCCAACAAAAAAGTCCTACCCCATTAACTTTACTATCCAAGCAAAGGATGGGACCATTATTTCTCCAGACCTCTCGACAAAATTACTAGGGGTAACCATAGACAACAAACTAAAATTTGATATACACGCAAACCAAATAATTAAGACCATTAACAAAAGCTAGGCTCTTTATATAAAATAAAAAGCTTCCTGACCCCCCAAGCTAAAATGGCCATTGCCCAGACTCACCTCCTCTCATCACTCCTGTACTCGTCCCCCTTACTTCACAATATAAGTAAAACTGTCATGAACAAACTCTCTAAATGCTACAATCATATTGCAAGGTTTGTTACTGGGTCCCCATATAGGACCCATCATTGTACCAATTTAGCCAAACTCAACTGGTCTGAGCTTCCTAACCTAATTACTTTCAACCTACTAGTCCTTACTCACAAAATCATATATAACCCTGAATATGCTCCTTCCCTCAAAGCACTACTTCCCTTTGTAATAATCCCGCCCATTGAGGTCATCCAACCGTCTCCTAATCCAATCACTCAAAACTAATAACTCTGCTGGAGACTTCCTTCTCTCCAACGCTGCAGGTAAAATTTGGAACAAACTTCCCATGATATTATATCCATCTCTACTTTAAGTCAATTTAAAGCTAAGCTAAAAACTCATCTGGGCTCAATGCGGTTGCCATTGCCTAAACCCGGATAGTCCACTCTAGAATGTAATAACTGTCTATAACTCATGAATATTCTACATCTCCTTACTATCCTACTCCTCTTACATTTAAAATAAATTAGAAAGAATAAGTTAGAATGCTCTTATTTTGAATGTATATTTTGCTTCATTGTTTAGTTAAGTGTTTTGTAACCTGTGTTTTGGAGCTTTTCTCCCCGGGCCTCCGCTGAAAATGGACATGCATCCAGTCGGATCCTCCCGGTCAAGAAATGTAAAATAAAAAAAAATAAAATAAAGTGTCATAACACAAGACAAATGTACACATTATTTGTCTAACCAGCTTTTTAGAAGACTGCAAATGATGGACAATCATTAAATCCAAGAATGCTATTGCTATCATGCAGAAATTATTAACACACACACAAATGATTGTTGCTGCAGCCATGGAGACACACTAGATGAACAAAAACATAATCATTAAATTTTTGAAAGCAAATACACAAGCTAATTACAATATACACAGCAAACACCTATGAGAAGACCAAGTGGTACGTGACCTGGGTACTCAGGTAGATAGTAAGCAGTACTTCCACCAGCATGTAACCACAGTGATGACATATCCCTTGTATGTAACACAACTCCTGAGTATGAGTAGGACATCTACATCAAAGGACATTATAGTCCCTTTGTTCTTAGCCCTTGTCAAACCAATAATTGAGTACAATGCAAACTTTTGCATGTACCTCACCACACATCTTCCACGGAAGATTTACTCAGATGTATCAATTTTGCCACAATGAGTTTCCACACATCTTTTTTTTCATAGATAGGTATTCCTTGTGAGGCAAAACTATTAGGAGTTGACAGTGCAGACTTCCCTTCAAGGTGTTTTACAACATGCATGTGTAATACATCTTCCCGTGATGCACCCAATAAATACACAACTCATTGATAACATTGATGGCAGGGGTTACATCCTTGCAAGTGTGGATTGTAGGATATATGTGTCATGCAAACCTCTCACCTAGCTAGGATTGTTCCTAATTTAAAATGCAGGTGTAACAGTGTCCATCTTAACACCTCCCAAAAGTTGTCATTTTTTGAGGAAGGTGTGCTTGATTTCCCTTATAGATTAGTGAAAAATCATTACAGTGGTACAAGTGTGGTCATGCAGAACATGTTAATAACTCACAATCATATATTTAATGTCAATGACACAGATTAATGGTGGTATTATTCTGATATAATCCATGATTGTGCTTGTTTCTGTCTACTGTTGTCCATACGCCTGTTGCTATTTATCTAGATTTGTTGAGATCTATGCTAACATTACATTCATATTCAAGCAACACTTTTGGCAAATCATCACAATATGCACATACTCCGTATTGCATATACTGTTCTCAAGTGACCATGCCAGGTTGTTTATATTACAATCAGTCATTGATATGTTACTTTAAGAATAGAATAATACACAATTAATTGTGTGATGATATGTATATACTCATACAGGAGTTGTAATCAGCAATATGCACTGTATTATGTACATATGTGATTACTGTTCATGCTACACCTGTTTTGTATTTGGGGTGTACGTACATTGACATGCCCTTATCTGGTGTACACTACCATGTTTCACTTGTCCTCTTACCCATTCTTCATTCCTACTGTTCCGCTCTATGGCACTTTTCAATACACACACTTCCCCAGACTAGTGTCTTTATAATGCAGTCTATGTATCCTTGTTGATCATAACCAAAACCATTATTTCAGTATGGCTAAAACATGTTTGTGCTGTGATTTGCACTGAGTACAGTTTCCTATTACATGTTAGTAATGCATTCATTGCCTTAAATTTAACCCTAATAGTCATTGTGGCTTTCTGCACAATCTTACAGAACAAGTTTGCTCATAGCTGAATATGTCTGCATATCTGAATCTGTTTGTGCTGTTTTAGAAGGTTTTCTTGCCAGCAACCCTCTTACTGCTCATGAAACCTTGCTTGTATCTGTATAAGTGCTATGTATGGCATGCATTTGCAATTAGCACTGCTGCTCATTGTGCAAACATGTAAACTCTGTGTAGGCTTCATGCTAAGCCTACATGGAGTTTATTAACTCTCCAAGACCATCTAAACCCAGCATAATTCAAAAATCATAAGAAAAAATATAAAAAAAAATATGATTTTTTTTTTTGTAGGGGCAAGCCCCAAACATAGCCCATGTGAAGTACTTGGTCTCCTAGCTCCCTAACTCATATATATTAGAATGCCACTGTTGTGCTATAATGGAAAAAATGGGGAAAAACACTCGAAATGCACTACCAGGTCACCCAGTCTAACACACTGTGGTAAAGTAAATTGCAATACTTTTAATAAATCGATAAAAAAACTAATAACATTGATCACAAAATCTTAAGCCTTCTTATTTATCAGAATTTCAAATGTTTATATCAAGTGAAGACTATCATTAGATAAACTGTGATTGGATCATTTTTTGACCGTTTGTGTTTAGATGAAGTGATAGGTCTCTTGATGGTAACCCTTAATATTCATACATAACATCCATATATCTATCTAAATGAGATTCAGACCTCTTAACCCTCCATGCTTTGGAGAAATGTATATAATCCACAAGATGACCTTATTTATAGAGATATGCTCCAATCTTCAGACAAGATTTATCCTTTCACACAATTTTCTGAATCCTCCAACCTTCATCACATGGGATTTTTGAAACTGTATAGTACACAGAAAATTTCTCTACATGAGCAGCAAACAAGTTTTAACAATAACTGCACCACAAACACAAAAAAACAGTAGATACCTTCCAATGCTTTAATAAAAATCACAGTTCTATTCAAACACCACGAAACACAGAAATAAACTCCTCTAGCACCTTGGCTGAACCAGCCTTTACAGATTATACTTTCCTCTCACACATTTGTTCTTTAAATACTATTTCTACCAACAACCGATCAACTACATATGTAAAATGCATTCATTGGTTAAAGAATGCACTTCTATTAACACTCCCTGTTTAATCCCCTGGGCTTAAAGTATTACATTTTAAAATAAAAACTGACTCTATTTTCCTCAATTTATTTTTACATCTATATCATTTGCTTCTTTAACCTGTCCTAAAACTGTGGTTGTTAAACCTTGTGCATTGCCGCTATGAACTTGTTTAAAATGTAATGCCACAGGATTTTCTTCTCTACCCTTATCTATGTCTCTAATATGTTCTTTCAGCCTTTCTTTAAAACTTCTCTTGCTTTCATCTATATATACTTTATCACAGGGGCATCTAAGTCCATATACGATTCTAATACTATTATATGTATATATTCCTTTCTGAAAGAATTTTTTTTCCATTAATTTTATCAAAACGTTGTGTAATATACTGACAGCAGTTGCACCTTCCACTTCTTGGTTTCTTATTTCTATCGGCATGTACTATGACGTCTCATATACTTCTACTTCTGGTATAGGAAAACAGGGGAACCTTTTTTTACTTCTGCTTTCAAAAATGTGCTTCTTTCTAACAAATGCCAGTGGTATTTGACTATTTTTGCCAGTGTTTCTGAAAAGATAGTATATTTTGTTACAAAAAACATGGCCTGTTCTTCCTGACCAGTTGTATTTTTCTTCAAACTTCTTTCACCCATTTTGCTTGTTTGCATACCTTTGACTATTTCTAGACTTTCTTCTACTTTTTTTTTTGTTGTTGTAGCCTCTATCCACAAACATTTTAACGGTTTTATTCATTTCTATTTCACATTCCTTATGTCACTACAGATCCTTTTAATTCTAAGAAATTCTCCAAAGGGGATTGATTTGATAGTACGGGGGGTGGCAACTTTCCCCATGTAGTATGTGGCTGTTTTCTTCAAACTTCCTATGTATTGTTCTAATTTTCTTATCATTAATTCCTGTTAAGGTTATAATCAAAAAATTAACCTATGTCTCCCTCTGGATACCATCAAATCTGATATTATAATGATTTTATGTAAATCTTGAATAAAAACTTCCACCTCATTCCAACCCCCATTACATATAAAAATTAGATTGTCGATAAATCTATATCTCAATACATGATTTCTAAAAAAATTATTATTATAGACATATTTATTCTCAAACATCCCCATAAACAGATTAGCATACTATCAAAACAATCCTCTATGGAGAACTTCTTAGAATTATAAGGCTCTGTAGCGACAGTAAGGAATGTGAAATAGAAATGAATAAAACTGTTAAAATGTTTGTAGATAGGGGCTACAATGAAAAAATAGTAGAAGAAAGTCTAGAAAGAGTCAAAGGTAGGCAAACAAGCAAAATGGGTGAAAGAAGTTTGAAGAAAAATACAACTGGTCAAGAAGAACAGGCCATGTTTTTTGTAACAAAATATACTATCTTTTCAGAAACACTGGCAAAAATAGTCAAATACCACTGGGGTATGTTAGAAAGAAGAACATTTTTGAAAGCAGAAGTAAAAAAGGTTCTGCTTTCTATACCAGAGGTAGAAGTATAAGAGACTTCATAGTACATGGAAGGTTTCAATTACCGATAGAAATAAGAAACCAAGAAGTGGAAATGCAGGGCACTTTCCCTTGTGGAAGCTGTAACTACTGTCAGTATATTACATGTTTTGATAAAATTAATGGAAAAAAAATCTTTCAAAAAAGAATATATACACGTAATAACATTAGAACTGTATATAGACTTAGATGCCCTTGTGATAAAGTATATATAGGTAAAAACAAGAAAAGTTTTAAAGAAAGGCTGAAAGAACATATTAGAGACATAGATAAGGGTAGAGAAGAAAATCCTGTGGTATTACATTTTAAACAAGTTCATAGTGGCAATGCACAAGGTTTAACAGCCACAATTTTAGGACAGATTAAAGAGGCAAATTGTATAGATGTAAAAAAATAAACTGAGGAAAATGGAGTCAGTTTTTTATTTTAAAATGTAATACTTTAAGCCCAGGGGGATTAAACAGGGAGTGTCAGTGGAAGTGCATTTTTTAACCAATGAATGTATTTTACATATGTAATTGATTGATTGTTGGTAGCAATAGTATTTAAGAAACAAATGTGTGAGAGGAAAGTATACTCTGTAAAGGCTGGTTCAGCCAAGGCACTAGAGGAGTTTATTTCTGTTTTGTGGTGTTTGAATAGAAGAACTGTGATTGGATTATTGCATTAGAAGGTATCTACTGGCTTTTTTTCTTTGTGGTGCAGTTATCATAGTTCTACACCTGTAGTGGTGAAGGTAATTTTAACAATAGTTTAAAGAAAGAGGACCCATGCTGTATCCCTTTTCCTGAAGCAAGAATAAATGCCCTTCTCTGGTACAGCTATACAACACAGTTCATTAATGTCTACAGATCTTAAACTCTCTTTGATAATTTGGGGGACATTTAATAACACTTACCCAGTATTTTCTACTGTTTAGGCATTGTGGCACACTGCTTATACAAACGTAAGCAGCTGTGCAATCCAGTAAGCACTGTTGAGCGGTGCGCACAAGCGCACCAACACAGGAAGTTATGTGGCATGTAAATCACCTCATAAAGAGGTGAATCTCATGCAAATGAGGCAAGTAGAGCAATCCAGCAAGCATGTATAGGATTTCAAACAGACAACAGGGGCTGTAAAAATACAGGTAGATGGACAGAAATGGCATAGCACATATCAATATTAGCAAAACTATCCAATATGTGCTCAAAAATGTAAGGGACATAAGTTAAAATAATTTTATTTTTTTGCAGTGTGCAAACATGCTTTTATGAAAAAATAAAACAGAGTGGGAAAAAACACAGTTTATAGTATGTGACAGAAATGTATTATAAGACCTTGCGTGGAGTATCTGCAATGGTAGAATGATGCTCTCCCTAACTAGGTAGGGCCTTGAACCATGTAGTTTCCTGGTTGTGTCCACCTATCCCTATGCAAATAAGGTGGGGTTACTGACTAGCACAAAAGGATATCAATGTCTGCATATCCCTTCTGTGTAGGCACAGAACCATGTCAATGTCCACAGAACAGGTAGCTGACATTAGGAGGGGGTGATTCTGAGGACTTGTAAGCTCATTGGAGCTCAGCTGCACCTTTTTGAGTGGTGCACCACTGTGCTCAGCAGGGGCGTGTGTACACTGATTGGTAAGCTTTATTTATCTTAGGGGTGCATGTTTCCGCATGTTTGCATGGTGCGATGCCTTGCTAAGAGTGACTTTTCTTGGGTGAGTGTACAGTGACAGCTGAGCTGTGTTTACCTTCAAAGCCCTTGTTTCCACGTATTTGTGCAGTGCACCGCATTGCTGACAGTATCTAAAAATCAATGATATAGTAATTATTTGTGACACTTGTTTAACTTAAACTAGGGCCAGTAAACAATGTTAATAATATACTAGGCAGGTGGGATGCATCATAGGTAGCCAATCACAAGTCAGCACCTACAGCAGTGCACTATAAAGTATGCATACACCAAGCATTCTGATTTTTTCCCAGTACTCTGTGCCATTAGAGTACAGACTTGGTAATTTTAACTGAAAAAATGCTAGGGGCTGCTGCAGGTCTGCTACATCTGTATGTGCTAGATGCCGAAGTCAGTGCTGCTGCTGGTACTGCTGACAATAGGCCTAGGCAGAGGAGAAGAAGAAGAAGAGTGTTTGGTCAAAGGTTAACCTTCCAAGAGCTACATGAACTGGAGATTTTAGAGCACTACCGCATGGACAGGGACATACTACAAGAGCTCACTGAACTCTGCTGTCCTCAACTCTGACCCAAAGCCAAAACAGGGGAACCCACCCCAGTGGAAACAAAGGTATGTGCAGCACTTAGAATAATAGTCACAGGTATATTTCAAAGACCAACTGGGGACATGATGGGGGGGTCTCACAGGCATCAGCATCCATGGTACTCCACCAGTTCCTGGATGCCATGCTAACACATGGCAGTGAGTACATATATTTTCCCCTCACCCCTGAGGTGAGTGCTTGCAATATGCAACACTTCTACCATGTTGCACACTACCCTGAGGTTCTGGGTGTCATAGATTGTACTCACGTACACATCAAGGCACCATCTGGTGAGGAGGGTAGAATCTACATCAGTGACAAGGGGTACCACTCCATCAACTGTCAGGTCATGTGCAATGCCCATGGCATTATCATGAATGTGTGTGCACTGGCAGCCCTGGCAGTTATCACGACTCCCATATCTAGCATGCATCACAGATGTGCCAGATGTTTTCTAGGGGGGGGACCCACATAGCCATTTACTGGGGGATGCTGGCTATGCCCTGGAACTGTGGATGATAACACCCATCTGAAATGCGCACACACACACACACACACACACACACACACACACACACACACACACACATGGAATAATGCCATAATGAGGCACATGCACACACTATGAACATTATAGAGCATGTTTTTGGGCTGCTGAAGTCACGGATCCAGTCTCTGGATATATCTGGTGGTGCCCTGCAGTAATCTCCAGCCACATGTGCACATATATTCACAGCATGTGCCATGGTACACAATATGATCATGCGGAAACAGCTGCAGCAGGATTATCAAAGGAAAGAGATACACAGCCCCCCACCAGGGCCTAGGTCACCTCAGCCACAGTCACAGGAGGACTCAGAGCAGGAGCCCCCTGATGATGTCCCTAAACGCAGACATAGGTGTGCCCAGTACACCCTAGCATCGGCTAAGAGGAGACAATGCATAGCACATTCACTGACAAAATAGGGGCCCTAGGGACTGACACCTTACTCCTATTTACATACATACATATAGTTAACATGTTGATACCAGGCAACCCACACAACCTGCAGCTATCCATGTATTGGTTGTGTAATGCTTGCATCACACAGAGGCAGCCCTGAACTACAGGTCTCTCAACTGCTGCACTCCCAAGGTAAATCTCTAACCTACACACTAATTGTAAGGATTACTATAATATGCCATTTTTTTTAATTTCTCCAAATCTTTTGGGTTTTTAATACTATAATGGGAATGGACCCCATTCCTAAGTCAAAGTACAATTAAAGTTCATGAAATTAGTATTGTTTTAGTCTTTGATGTCAGCCAAAAGTGCTTATCATAGTACCCACAATGTGCCTAGTAATGACTCCTTCTGCAAATTGTATGGGATTACATGGATTTTTAACATATCTAAATACAATTGTAGATTCTTTTTTATAAGCCCTGTTGCTTCTACTAGTATTGGAACTGTCTGAGTATCTTACTTCCACATTGATTCTGTTTCTGCCTGCAGATACTAATATTTTATGACTTTGTGTATCTCTGTATGCAAGACACTGTAGTCACTGAGTGTGGTGATTTCAATGATCAGTGCTACTTTTGTCTTCTTTTCTTGGACCACTATATCTGTTTTTCTAGCATCTATATTTTGAACTGTTGGTAATGGCTGATCCCATGTGATATAAACTTCATCATTTTCTGTGATGCTTTGTGGCTCAAGTTTCCAGTGTTTTTCAGCCACTTCAGTACCATAATCTTTGCACAATCCCCAGTGCAACAGTCTTGCCACATTATTATGCCTTTCAGTATACAGTCCTTCCGCCATTCGTATGTCACAACCAGCATCGAGGTGTGCAACTGTTTCCAATTCGGCTTTACAAATCCTACATTTGTCTGTTTCTCACACATGTTCAATGGACTTTGTAAACCAACATGTATGTAAACCACTATCTTGGGCCGTCAATATTAATCTTTCATCTCTTTGTTTGAATTCACGTCTCCTCTACCAGTCCTACATTCGTTCCTTAATAACATGAGGTTCTTCCAGAAGTTTTATATACTTACAACTATATTTATGTTTTTTCCACATTTTTTGCCTTCTCATCTGGTCCTTCTCCTTATATTCTTTCTTTTGTTTTTTTGACACATTCAGTTGCTGCCTGATTTTTATCGACTTCTGGTTTGATTTCCATTCCTGCTTGACGTCGATATGCTTCTGCTAAATTAAGCAGAGAAGTCATCTTAGATTTATTCTCCTCATGTTTCAAATCTTTCACTATGTTTGGGTCTTTTTAGGTCAGCAGATATGTGTGGAGTCCCATGATTGCAGATCTATACATATAATCAATTTCAAGGAGCCCCATCCCTCCTTCAGAATGGGGGCTATAGAATCTTGGTATGCACTGATTTTTTTATAAATCATTTGGTGAGCATGAAGCATCCTTCTTGTTTTCCTATCTAATCTAGCCAACACATTGTGGGGCCATTCAATCACTCCAAAACTGTAAGTTAGGACAGGAAGAGCACATTGGTTTATTGCTTGAATTTTATTCCTAGATGTCAGTGCTGTTTTCAGGATTAATTTAAATTGTCTCAAATTTTCCTTACTAAGTTTTATTTGCATTTGTTCATGTTTTATTGTTGATCCTTCATCAGTTCCCAAGTATTTATACACTCCCACTTGCTCAAGTTCATTCATATCACATTCTTGTCCCAAACTGATATTTTCCTGGCATTGCAGTTTTTCTGCTTTAAAGATTGCTTTTGCACGTTTGTCAAGACCAAATTACATTCTTATATCATCTGAAAAAAGTTTTGACAACTTGCAGTTGTGTTTTCAGCACCATATCTGGTAAGCAATTTAGTTTTAAATCATTGACAAAGAGAAGATGAGAAGTCTTTGTCTTTGTTGTTTTCTAGGAGCAAAATTATAGCCATGACCTAAGCTGTTAAGAAGACAGCGTAATGGGTTAAGGGCAACACAGAATAGCTGCGGTGAAAAAGAGTCACCCTGGAATGTCATATGTATGGATCTGTTGCTGTTATGAAAGGAAATATAATGGGCTAATTGAACAACATTCACATGGGACTACAGATACCCAGTCCAATAGTATGTGTTTCTAAATAGTCATTAGGCCTCATGGATGGAATATTCATTACATCAGTCAAGGGAGATGTTAAAAGCAGAGTCACATGATATTTGGACTACTGTATATCCCAGCAGATCATGTGCCATTTTTCCCCACCCCAACACAGCAGTGTACCCATACAACTGCTTTAACAGAAAATCACCTATGGTATATCAGTGGACCAGGCAATCTCAGGGCTGTAACATAGATATTCTCACACCATTGTATGTCTTTCCTCACGCAGGATAACAATGTACATATTTATGCTGTTGATTGTGTGATGAATGACTCCTGTCTGGATGGTGTCCTGAGTCTCTCAGTGGACTAGGAAAGCTAGCATGCGTGATGGTGCTGATGGTTGTAATCTGGAATTACTCACATCTTTTGCATGTGAGATTGTACTATGTTGGTGTTTTCACAAACTGTCATACCTGTTACTGCAATAAATCTGGAAAAAGCTAGTAAGATTGAGGGGACAAAGGTCCAAACATAGGGACAGATTTCAAATATTGTCCCCATAAACCTAGAAAGTTACTGGCAACAAAGGTGTTGCATTAGTACATTTGTTCTGATGGATATAACATCTGAAATGCAAATGTTTGTCTGTAATTAGTATAATGTAGTGACATCAGTATTCAATACTTCACCAGAAGATCACAATGTTTGAGGACTAGACCAAACATATGAGGAAAGTCAGTGGACATTCTGCGGAAATCAGGATGGTTAAGAGGTATGCAGACTGTCAGTATGTTGGTGGTGTAACATTACCAACCGCAGTCACAGATTAAGTACAGCGCACAGCTGTGGAATGCTGTGAACTGTTTGAAGGAAGTGCAGTACTGCAGAAACAGGGCTGAATGTCAATATCTGTAACAAAAAAATCCTGGACTGGAGTACAGGGACGTGTGGAATATAGTCACCTTATTAGTACTGACAGTCTCACTGGGCATGCCCATACACTTAATTAAAATTAGTGCAATCTTGTTGCCTCTTCATCAAAATGACCTTTTATGAATAAATGTCTATACAGATATACGTATACATACCCATCTGTGACTATCTCTCTCTCTCTCTCACATGCATAGTATATCTATCACTATGTAGTGTCAGACATCCACATATATATATATATATATATATATATATATATATATATATATATATATATGAAAGGATACGTACACCCCCATATATCTACAAAGCACATATACATATCATGCACACATGCAGCTACAGTTATATATACATCCGTGTTATATATAGAAACGTGTGCGCATGTCTGTATTGTTTGACATACCTTAATAATGGTGAATAAATCTCCAGTCTCACACAGGCATATTGTTAATCAAAGCATCCAAACTAAGGGTGTAACAGTACAAATTCAACTTACCCCCTGTGCCTGCTGAATGTCACTATGTAGACAGACATAGGTGAGAGAGGGTGCTGTAATGTATAATGTCAATGCATGTATGGACAGGGCAGTTTGTCCCTGCCCACAAGTATGCCTATGTAACTGCAATCAGTCACATATGGCCGTACTGGTAACTGTACATACATAGCTAAAATAATTGCAGGTATCCCACTGCTAGGATACTAGATGCAGATAAAGCTATAAAGCAATAACACACTGCAAGCCACAGATGCTGGTCAAAACAGGACTAATTTGTGTAATTCACAAGTACTGTGCCTGCAATCACATATAAAACACACTTAATGTATGGCGCATGTGATAAGTACCGTGATCTATAGTGTATAAGACTAGATAGGTAGGGATTCAAATCTCACTCCAGCCTATTTGGTAAGTGCCTGTGTCAGAGTGTGTTTGTCTGTGTATTTTCTTTCAAATGAATGGACATGCTCTCTTGGACTATCCACCTGCAATGGGGTATGCACTATTTGGCCCTGTAACTTGCTGCTGGCTTCCACACTGTCCTCTTCTACAAGGCCTGATGATGTCATCCACCTTAAGACTACCAGCTGACAGTGTAAAATCAGATGTAAGCTGTGGCACATGCAATAAGTACTGTGATCTTTAATGTATAAGACTAGAAATGCAGGGGTTCTAATCTCACTCCACCCTACTTGGTACATGACTGTGCACATACAATGGTTATGCACTTTTTGGCCCTGCAACTTCTGCTGGCTTCCACAATACCTTTGTCTACAAGGCCTCATGATGTCAGCCACCTTAAGACTACCAGCTGAGAAAGCAAATTTAGATTTAAGACATGGCACAGCTGATAAGTACTGTGATCTACAGTCTATTAGACTACATTGAGGTTGTAATCTCACTGTAGCCCACTTGATATGTGACTGTGTCAGACTGTGTGTGTCTCTGTGCATCCTCCAGCAAATGAATGGACATGCCCTTGTGGGCTATCCACCTGCAATGGTTATGCATTTTTTTGGCATTGTAATTTGCTGCTTTCTTGCACACTGCCCTCTATGTCTAGATAGGTAGGTATTCTAATCTCACTCCAGCCCACTTAGTATGTGACTGTGTGTCTGTGTATCTACCTAAAGATGAGTGGACATATCCTCATGGGCTATCCATCTACAATGGTCATGCACTTTTTCATCCTGAATGCCCTCATGGGCTATCCATGTACAATGGTTATGCACTTTTTGGCCCTGCAACTTGCTGCTGGCTTCCACACTGCCCTCTTCTACAAGGCCTGATCATGTCAGCTACCTTCAGAACACCGACTGACAATGCAACATCAGATATAATCCATGGCGCTTGCGATACGTACCTTGATCTATAGGGTATATGACTAGATAGGTAGGGGCTCTAATCTCACTCCAGCCCACTTGGTACATGTGTATATATCCATATGGCATAACCTTAGTACCCTAGATATATTTTTGCAGCGTTTTATCTGTAGGGGGTGATGTGACCCCCCCCCAAAGAACTGACCACAACAAAGCCTGCATATGTCATTAAGCATGATATATCCTAAAATTATAGTACTAGCACACATGAGGTGTGTTGCATATGCAATGTACTGTGATCTGTAGTATGTACCAATACATAAGTAAGTGTGCACACATACATACAGCCAACCTGCACTACGTGTGTGCCTTGGCATGTCCTGTATGCACTGATTAGAAGTGGTGCTAGCCTCAATGTAGCCATGTGTTTGAGCCTGTTAGAGCATTTTACAACATGTCATGGAACCATGGGACATATAGATTAAAAACAGACAGTACTGTAGCCTTTGACTGTCACTGGTTGGAAAGGTGTGGATGCATTCACTGTTGTACAACCAATGCCAACAAGTTTGGGATGTACAAGCTAGACTGGCACTGGTATACTGAATGTGTCAGTCTTCGCAGCTATCATTGTGTACAATGGCACCCCTGCCATGTCACTACCCAGGCATATTGTACAGCTGTAGCAACCACACACGTGCCAAGGCACATCAATGCACATTGTAGAGAAGATGTCCTGTAAGTCCATGTCAGGACCATACATGTGCAGTCTGTCTATGAAATGCTTTGGAGGGGATGTGTATGGCTTCATACAGGAAGGTGTCAATTCCAACTCTTTACCTCCTGTGTATCTATGACAGGACTAACACATCACCTGTACTACACTCCAACAATATCAGTGTGGTATACATAGTACATGCTGATGATACAGGTATGTAACACAGGCAGTACACTCTACATGACACAGGGTCCCCATGCATGTCACAAACACACCTGCTGTGGCACACATCATGTGCAGGTTACACATCAGGATGCAGAACACAACAATCATAACTGTTGCCAGGCAACTGTTGGCACTTATGAAAGGTAACAGACCTTTTCACAGGTTAGGGATTCACGAGTATGCTGAATGCTAACATTGTCCTTGTTAGCATGTTATGCATATATGGACCTATGAAGCCATGCAGTTATAGTGCCCTACCTTGATGACATATGTCTACTGTGCTGACATGCCATCCTGTGCTGCTTTACTTCTGCTGTGTATCTATAGGTTATCACAACAGAGTCCTGTAACAGAAACATAAACAGGCCCATGACACACCTGTCATTATGTAATTATACCGCCAGTTCAACAGCATACAACATAAAGACCACATAAGGCACAGAAATGTATGCGGTGTTCATGTGACAAATGCCAGCATACATTATCTAACATTAACCACTACAAGAGGCATGGTGAACCAACATTGCATTGCACAAGTACATGTTAAGTAATATAGCCACCCTGTGCATCAGACACATAGCTGCATTTCCATGCATTGATTTCAAGGATGACAAGGGCATGGCACAGGTATCATTACTTGTACAGGGTGTTGTATGGGGATGCAGGATGCCTAGGTTGGCCTAATCAGTAGACAGCATGTCTGTGAGTCAGGGGCATTATGTCAGATGGACCATGAAGAGGTGCTATGTGTGTCTGTTGGTGACTTGCATATGATAGTGATGTGGGAGTGTGTGCATGTACACAGTCAAGCTTGGTGCTAGCCCTACAAGTGTGTATGTTGGACAGTTGTGGAATGTACATGGTAGAGTTAGTTGACAGTTCACTGTCTCCGTCCCCAAACATGGGAACTGGCTCTGTCAGGAGTAGCACTGGCACCTCCATGCCTAAGGTCAGAAGAGGTGCTAGTACCTGATGGTGATTGCTGTCGGCTGGGACTGTGTTCCCCAAGGGACTGCCCAGGACCATGAGCCCATTGCCTGCCACATCATGGTGTGGACAGCACACTCCCCTCTGTGGCACTGGATAACCTGGCACTACAGGAGCATGATTGTGCATGGCCACGTGAACTCTCAGCAGATGTTGTTGCTGCCTTACATCCACAGGCTCTGACATTTAACTCTGATCACACGTTTCAGCACGGACAATGTGCGATCCAAGATAGACACTGTCTCAGCACACTATTTGTCCACTGCATCAGTCAACTGATCCAGGGTGTCCCCAATGTGGTGGAGGCTGTTACAGATGTCAGACTGTGTGGCATCCATAAACCTGAGCATATGCTAGGTGTTCCATTCAGAATGTGCTTGCTCCTCCATGATGGCCTGTAAGATGTGCTTGATGACACATGATGTGACACCTGCAACAGGAAGTGGATAGACAGCAGACCTCCTACAAGCACCACTGTCAATCTGCCTGTGTGGGACCTTGCCAGCTGTCTGGATATGGCCTGTGTCTACACTCACTGGAGCCATAGTTGCCATATTTTCCTGTTCAATGTTTCTACCCTCTGACTGTCCAAAGTCTATGGCCTCCCAATGGGGTATGTGTGAGCATACAGAGTGTTTGCAGTGACAATAGGGGCAGAAGAGTGATGTCTACCTCTGGGACAGATTTAGCCCCTGACACCCTCACCTGTGCCTCACTGTGGCCACCATCAACATTATCATCAGTGTCCAAAGAGACACTGACATCAGGTTGTGTAGGGGACAGACTCCATCACCCATGGTCACCTGCAATAAGAATGAAAAAAGCAGTACACTAATACCTGCACTATTTTATACAGAAAGTATCCAGGACTCCAAACAATGAAGACTCACAACTGCATTAGTGGTCAAACAACTTCCTTCTCCATCTTCATCCACAAAGCACTACCTTGGAACACAATTCCAATTCCACTCAATACCTTTATAACAATCCCTTGAAGTAAATCAAGTCATACATGACTAGTATTATTTACCTTTTACTTACCTATAATTGAAAAAAAAAAACAACACATGAAACCCAGTACAACTTTCTTCACAGTTATAGGGAAATACACATCTCACTGCCTAATTTATTTGCCTTCAAACTGTTGTATTTTAAAGGACATTTTAGATTCCTTTCCTTAATTAAACCAGGAGCCTTATCTGCTCTTATCTGTAAGTGGTAAAGTGTATCTGTCTGTTAAACTACACTCCTTTGACTATCCCTCCCAAGACCTTACGTACATCCTCCAGAGAGGCAATTAAAGACATCTAACACTGTCTACACACATAATTATGTGTACATGGGGCATTAGTCTGGCCTTTAACTGTACTAGACTATAATTGTTTCGTAACAAGAAAAGTTTCATACTTACCAGGGGAAGGATCACAGCCTTGGGAAATACCTGATGGACCTTTGAAAAGTTGAGGGTGGGATAATGTCAGTACCACTGCATATTGTAGTACTACAAGGTAATAAGTCCATATATCTGACATTTACTATAGCTACTCTGTTACTTATTGCATTGGTCCCAAAGCATATGAGTGTATACCTGAGGTTCCACCCCCCCCCCCAGAATAAAGACCTGACCCACACATAAATGCATCTACAACCTGACATGCTGACTACTATTGACACAGTATCACAATGGTGATCACAGTAAGCTTACCTGCATGGTCTTCAACTGTGGAAACTGTGGCACCCACATCCACGATGTATGGTGTGATGGATGCCTGAGAGCTGTCACATATGCCTAGGTAAGCAGCAATTCCTGAGTGGTTGAGAGTTGCTGTTCCACTGCAGGCCCTCCATGGGTGACAGCATGATCACTGGCTATATCCACTCCTCATCAACACAGAGCATTAATCATATCTGTTGCTCAGTGTTGAATCTAATCATATGTCCTGCTTTTCCAGCCCCTGGCATTAACATCACAGACAAGGTCTGACCATAATGCAACCTGCTGTTGCCTATTATGTCTCCCCCTGGATAAATGGATGTCACGATGCTGCCTTAGTCCTTGCAAGATTATCTCATTCTCTGCATCAGTGAAGGGTGGGTGTCTTCTGTGGTACATTATTCTTGAAAGACAACATGAGAGGAACGAATTAAGATAAATGGACATCCACTGTGTACAGATACAGCAAGGGCATAATGGCCGGCACATCCACTGCATGCTCACACCTGGCATAACCCACAGTGTGACAACATACTACATGTGTGGATATAACCAAGATAGTGCCATTACTGAGGTATTCCTGTGTGCCATGACAGCATCTGCTGTATGATCATACACCCAATACTACAGTCCACTGTGGTGTGTCCCCTAAGGAAACCACACAATAATATGTCATAGGAGCAGTGCCAGACAAATAGCAGTGTGCTATACCAACCACTATATAGGGACAGTCTGACAACACCAGAGTGCACAGTAACAGCAGACAATGCAACCCTGATGTATTGTATGTCCCCTGTAGGTGTAACTCAGCAGGATATCACTGGCATGTCATTACCACAGATCTATGGCCGGCTTACTGTTGTAATTCCTAAGCCCCATACCTCTATCCTCCCATCTGAATCCTGTTATATACAAAAAAATAGTTACATACCTGCTAGAGTGCAGTACTTTTCTGTTGAATTGTGTGTCTGGTAAAGTTTAACAAAGGCATGCTCTATGTGAGTAAGGTCTCATAAAGAATGGTTCCCATACCCAGCTGCCTGCCTTTTAAACATGGTCCCCACCAGATGATTACCTCTAAACCAATATGTGGTTTTGGAATGTTAACTGCAGCTAAAGCAGCTGAATTTCACTATCATTAGCCAATGATATGCAAGCACTGTGTAATATATATGGCCTTCATGTAGACCTGGACCCCTTTCTTAGATGTTGAGATGGACACTACTGGGGTGAGGAGACTACATCAGCACAGAAGGTAGGTCTGCAGCAGAAAACTTTACATAGAGCTGTGTGTACCACAGGCTGCAGCTACTGCTGCTGCAGGTTGTAGACATAAGCAGAGAGTATGGACACTTTGAAGGACAACAACTCTAGGTGTATCTGTGTCAGCTATGTCAACCCTGTTGTAGAAGAAGTGCCAGGGTGAAAGTACCCTTTACACTCCAATTAAGGCATGTGTTTAAGGTACACATGTTAGGCAACTGTGCCAATAACAGAGGTGACATACTGTACTGCTATACGGATATGTGAAGTGTATCCCTACCTGCAGGCCTGTGACTTCGTGCACTGAAATACGTCTATTTAATATGCACTGCTTTGTGTGGATAAAGAGTATATTAGTGATTGATTAATTGCTGTCTTCAAAATAATTTAATTGCATCTCAACACTGGATTTGAACCCAGTACTGTATGTGGCAAAATTTACTGCATGCAAGTCATTTAACAGACTGAGCTACTGAGTCACTGCTTCAACAGGTGTACTTGCAACATATATGTGCACACATACAAGATGTGACAAACATTTTCTACATCCATCAGTATATGCTTGGCTTTATATAGATGTATTTATGCACCAGAGTCCCAGTTGAACATGTATTTTGCCAAGAATGCCTTAGCAGTGACTTTCTATATGTTGCTGATGAAAGGACAAATTTACCTCCAATCACAAGTCTTAGTTACATCCATTATCATGCGTTTGGCTGTCTAGTAGTGTAGTATTGCACCAGAAGCCAAGGTACACTCCATTTTTCCATTACTGTTTATTCCAGTTTATGTGTGGCATGGTGTGCAGCTCTGCTGAGACACACCTAATGACTGTAATTGGCAATTACTATGTTTTGTTTAAACCAGCCGTTTTGATTAAGAGTTGCGTTGTGTGGCAGATTAATGCTGTGTGCTGCACGTATGGTTCAAAATACAGCAGATGTGCTAAATTTGTACATGTGACTTACACATATACTCATTATAGTTCTCTTTAGCTGAGCTAAGCGAAGCTGTGTGACATGGTGGACCACTCAGCTCTGCGCTAAAAAAAATATAAAGAAAAGAAAAGGAGAAATAGGAAAGAGGTAAAATGGGAGCAAGCAGGGGGGAAGACATATTGAAAGGCAGGGAGGGATGTGCAGGAAGGGTGTAAGAAAGAAACACAGCTATCTATTTCTTGTAAAGCAACAACAGTGCACTTTGACAGATTTGTAGATGAATTTGGATTCTCAAACCCTACAGAGAGGGATGAGAACAACATAACTGCTTTGTCAAGCCAATTGAACTGAATTATGTGTGTCCAGTGGACACATATATGAAACAGAGAGCTATGTATGGGATGATATTTTTTTTGGGACAGATGCCAATTTGTTCTTTTTTAAGGTGAGAGTGGAATGTTGGTGAAGGGACATAGGTACATGTGGTGGAGGTAAGCTGGGAAGGTGAAGATGCATTTGCAAACAGATGAGACAGAAAAGACAGCAGACAGGTGTGGTGTGCAGCACATGACAGGGGTGAACACCTTTGATGGGGAGGGTGTTATAGAATCTGACTCCCATGTGCCTCCAGATGGCAGCAGCATGACTCACATCCCCACCCATGTGACTGTCAGCACTGTTACATTACTGCCCTGAGGGTGGCTGTGTTGGAGGCAGGACACCAGGGTGATGCTGCCCCAACAGGTCGGCCAGCATGCCCTCAATCCGGTGCAGGTGTTGACATAGCCATGGTAAACCATCCTGCACACCAGGACCTGTATCTCATCATGGGTGACCACTCTCCCTCTGCCACCTCTCCCAGAGGGTGAATGCACCTGTCCCCTGGGGCGGTACTACCCAATGCTGCAGGTAGTGCAGGGACAGCTGAGTGAGCACCATGGGGCTTGGTGCCATGGCCAGTTGAGGCAAGGTAGGGAGATCAGCCAAACCCAGCCTACCTTGATGTGCTCTGGCAATGAGGTAAAGTAATATGTTACACTTAGTAACAAACAAGCCATTCTTAGTATTAAAATAATGGAAATTAATATGTTTAAGCCAAATACATATTAATGTATATTATGTGCAACACAACATAATGTAACATAACAGTTTGATAACAGCATGCCAGTGTGAAGTAAACCATACAGCCAACAAAACAGTTTAACAAAATATGTTAATACTGAATCATAATAAAATATAACAATAATCAACCACATTTTCCAAAATATAGTTAGTTTAACAAAATATGTTAATATGAAGTCATAATAATACATTATAATAATGAATAAATTAAGATAAGGGGTGTGGGGGGGAGAAAAACATTCCATTAATGTGATTGCAGATGATATCCCTGAAAACACTGGTCATACATACTTCTACAGGTGTGTACTGACAGTTGTGATTACAGTAACTACAGTTGTCCTGTAGCTGATGTAGCATGTACATACCTGTCAAGCTGATAGCATGAGACAATAAGGGGCAAGCACTAATAAATTGTAGGTACAGAACAACTCAAAATGGTTTCACATAATGTGGACTTATATAACTACCAGGGTTTTCTGTAAACAGATTTGGTAATACATTGTATTCCCGGTAATAATTTAACTGTCAAACATGTGACAGATTGATTAGTCAGTTCTAATTATATTACGAGAAATCATGACACTTGAGAGTCATGTTTGTGTATAGTAATTAAACTAGACAGCCATCATGGCTTAGTTGGCAGGCATGAGAGTAGAACCCACTAGCTGTGACTACAGCGGTCATATGCAAATAATTTAATAATTGACTGCAGCAGCATAGTATGGACAAGCAAGAGATACAGCCCTACTGTGATTACACAGTTTTATTTCTGAATCAACAATGCTGAGGCACACATTCCTTCTATTGAGTGTAATATTCTGTGAGATCCAAACACAATATATGCATATAATATGGGTTAATTCACACATCACAATTTTGAGCATTATGTGACTGATACTGAAAATGTATTGCTACATAGCACTGAATTCGAACCCAGGACTGTGTGCTGCAAAATGTACAGTGTACAAGGAATTTAACAGACTGAGCTACTGAGGCACTGCTGACTGAAGGGTAACAGATACTTACCTGGAGACCACCTGGAAACATACTATGAAATGTGCAACACAAGTTACATGACTTTCCTCTAACATTCTAGTACTGTTATAGTGTTTTACTTAACTGCAGTGTCAATAGAACGCACATGCATGGTATACAACCATACTGCATATATTACTACAGCTTTATTTCACTTTCAACAATACAGGTGAATACATATTAGAAAGCATTTTGTGTCCTACAATCTGCATATACATATTCTAGGGATTTATTTTTTCCCAGATACTGGATTTGTAAAAACATTTGAACTTTTAATGTACTGACACCCCTTACACTTATTACATGGGAATGTGCCTTCTTTAACATTCTTTGCATGGGCTTCAATGGATAAATATTCTTACATAAAATCTGCTTCAAATTTAAATTGTTTGTATAAGCAAATCTAGGATAAGCCCCTACCACTGCTTTCAATTTATCATCAGTGTGCAACATTTTATAATTCTTCTTTATCACATGACATTTACTGTATATGCAGATTGTAGGAGAAAAAATGTTGTCTGTTTAGCTAAGTGCTCACTATGTATGTCGTTCTACAATGGGAAGACCGACAGGATGCTAAAACAAAGTATTTTACAACACGAGTGACATTAGATTAGGTCTAAAGAATAATGCATTATTTCAGCATATTGAACTAAATATAGGTCATAGTTTTTCTTTTATGGTACTGCATATACAATATGAGAGTGTAAGAGGTGGGGACATTAAACATTACACAGAATTAGCTGAGTTAAAATGGATAGCTGACTTACAAGCAAATCATAAACCAGGTTTAAATAGATGTATATGCCTTTAAAACCCCTTTAGTAGGGGACTAGAACTTGTTGTTGATTTTATTAGTTAATTTTATTTTAAATATGGTAAAATGCAATATGTTTTAGATCTGATGAAGTGCAACAGCTCGAAAGTGCTCACTTGTTATCTCATTTGTTATATTAGTTTTATATCGCTGGTCTTGGTGGCTTCAGTGGGTTCTTATACTATTGATATTTGTGGTAAAAAGTGAGTATGAGTATATCTCCTCTAGTTTAGCACATTTTGAAAAGTTAGTGGTATCTAGAAAGCAAAAGAAACTGAATCGAGATATGGAAGCTTATGCAGCAAAAACAGCATATGCTTATCCAGTTAAATTTCCCCAGGAAATGTCCACTAAGAGAACTTTCCATTTTAATTGGTTGAATTCCAACAGAAAGCAGTAAGTCACAATCCAATATATTTAGAAGCAATGTCTCTTTATGAAAAGGTTCCATTAATTTCAGGAATGATGTCACCAGTGTGGGACCGGCTGTTCGGCAGTTGAATGCAGTAGGTGAAAGAGCATTTTCAGTTTCTGAGAATGTAGTTTTGGGAGATCAACCAGGTACAAAATCAGCAAATAATGGTGTGAATGGAACAGATAGTGAGCTAAATTTTCATCAGGTACAAGCAGAGACAGCAGTGAAGCCAAAACTAGCAAAAAGCAGAGGCAGGAAACATTAATGGTGACTGTTAATAATATACACACCGGCGGAGCCTGAATGGCTAACTGAAAGCAGCAGTATTTTAGAGCTCCATATAACTAGTTAAATAAGACAGGAAAAAAAATATTATTTTTTTCTTCAAAGTATAAAATCTTATCGATAAAGGACTAATTTACATAATTAGAAACTTTGGTGATGTTTTACAAATAATTTCCTGTCAAAAAGCTTGGAGATATATTCATTTGTTAAAATGAGCAACTCAAAGAATTATCAACAGGATGCTGCCTTAAAGAAAGAATTACAACAGATGGCATCTACCCTGCAGGAGCTGTCTTTGAAGATGGATGATTTTAAAGAGAACCTGGAAAATCTTAAAACAAGCAGTCAAAAACAGGCTGACACCCTCAAGGAAATGCTACAACAACGCCGACAAGGATAACAGGAATAGAGGTTTCTCTAAATGACTTAGAAAGCAGACTTAAAGAAGATAAAACACAGAAAGAACTGCTTCTTAAACAAAACACTTGGTTGGTTAATAAAGTAGATGACTTGGAAAATAGGGAGAGGAGAAATAACAACAGGATTTTCGGATTACCTGAAAACACAGAAAGTGAGGCTATTGTTTCCTTTTTATCAAGCTGGATCCCTGACTTTTTAAATTTAAAAGAAGGACTTTCCTTTGGCATTGAAAGAGCACACAGAGCTCTTGGGAAACCTGCCACTAACTCAAACTCTCCTCCTAGGTCAATAATTATCAAATTTCTTTCATACTTGGACAAGGAACTGATTTTAAGATCTGCTTGGAGGAAGGCACCTCTAAAATATAAACAGAACCTGATAAGATTTGATAATGACTATTCATCTAGAATAATGGAACAAAGGAAAAAAGTGTGGCCAATGATAAAGTTTCTGAAACAAAATATAATCAAGGCACAACCTGCATATCCAGCTAAGATAAGAATACTGTATGCCAATGAGATGAGGACTTTTATTGACTTAGAGGAAGCCTCCTCATTTATTAAAACTAATAATGTGATTACTTTACCAGAAGGTATAGATTGGATGTCACCTTCTCTCAAGAGCACAAAAGAAACAAATGTCTGGACAGATGTCAAAAAGAAGAAGCAAAAGACTGATACTGTTACAGCCAAATCTCTCAAAGCATCTACTATGATATGAATTGTTTTAACATTACTTTAAAGGACCAAATTTACTGCTTGTAATTTTAAAACAAAGGTAATTAACTACTGGAACCTTTATCTATATTTTTTGAAAATAGAGGACACATGAGAGTTTTCACATTACCTCAGGTATGTAAAACAGGGTACTTTTCTTTCACATAAGGAGGGTTATATAGCACATAAAATATTTATACTATAAATCAACATACATAGTATATGTGTATTTTCTAATTTTCTCTTTTCTTTCTCTCTTCTCTCTTATCTCATTTTTTTTATTTTAACTGCATCTTGTCTCCCTTTCTAAATTCTCTCCTATTTACTATACTAATGTAGTCTGTATATATTTAATAACTCACTATCTATACATAGATAAATAATAGTCTAAATTAATCTAGTTGTAAGGTAGACTAATTGGAAAAGTGAAATTAATTAATTGTTATTACTATATTTATTAGATTAATGATAGTCACTGTTATATTTATTGGGATTGGGGACATGTTCGTGATTAACTCTGAAATGCTCCATTCATGTATATATGTCCTTTGAATTATTTCCTTTTAGTATTAACAAATACATAAAAAAGGAGGGAAAAATGTACTGTTGGTTAAGAGAAGTGAAGCTTTCTTCACATTCTATTTGTGTTGCCATAGCAACAGTAAACAATTGCTGCAGTTTATAAGGACACTGTGAATCTGCGAAGTGCATTTAGCCTCACAGATAACAAATAATAAGAAAAAAGTAATGCTGTTTAGTTATTAAAATGAAAAACAACCTAAACAAGGTAAAATAAATACATAAGAGGACTATTTGTATATATTTTATGATTTATCCTCATAGGATTACATATTCCTGGAAACACAACTGAAATGGTCCCAAACTACATGGGCACTGAAATGTAGCTGCTTGATTAAAACGTATTACTCATTCAGAGCCGTGGTGGTGCAGCGGTAGCATTGTTGCCTCACAGCAAGAGGTTCTCCTGTTTGTTTCTTGGCTGGTGTGCCTTCTGTGTGGAGTCTGCATGTCCTCCTTGCGGTCGAGTGGTGTTCAAAAGACATGTGTGAATGGGCATGCCTTCACTGAAGGTTGGGCATCGGGCTGGCAACTCGGCACCATAAAAATCTACTGCCAATCATTAGCGGACTGGAGTACCGCTGTGGCGACCCATAACTGGAAAAAGCCGAAAAGACAAACAACTCATTTTAACATGCTGATTCCAAAGCTGTCTGCACTGTAAAAGTTACATTTTATATGTTACTTGAAATTGACAGTCTCTAGAGCACATGAAGATACATATTACTTTTTGCAACATGTTATTTTTGCAGTTACCTCACACTCTATACAAACTCACTTGGCAACTCATAGCTATTAATTTAAAATATCAGTTTAAATATTAAATGTGCCCTTAAAATGCTATTGACATTTTGACAAAATATAATATGAACTGTAAAATTAATAACTTGAAAGAAGTGAAGTAATGCCTAGATTTCAAAGAGAGTTCTTGACACTACAGTAAATGTAAAAATGTATATTCACAAGGAAGTATTGAAATGTTTTAGTCTTCCAGTTAAAATAGCTTACTGTCAAAATTTTGCAATATCAGAAAGTTTGAAGTGCTAGGAAATTACTATTTTTTGTCTTTATAATGATTATTAGACAGATGTTAGACTCTGCTTAGTTTAATGAATTGTGACATATATTTATGAGGAAAAGTGGACTCATTTACTCACATTGGACTACACATTCCTGGAAACTCAATTGAAATGTTCCCAAATTACTTGTGAATTTAAATGAAACTGCCTGATTAATACGTATAATTTACTTTAACAACCCAAATCCATAGGCTATCTGCTATATATATGCGACATTATATATGTCATCTGCATATGACAGTCTCTAGAGCACACAAAAAATACATATTATTTTTGCAACATGCTATATTTGCACTAACCATACATTCTAAACTAACTCAATTGACAACTGACAAGTTATTTATTTGAAACATCAGTCTAAATATTAATTGTGCCCTTGAAATATTGTTGCCGTTTTGACAAAACAAAACCTGAACTGAAAAAGGAATGATTTGAAGTAGTGAAGTATTGTACAGATTTCAAAGACAGCTATTGGCACTACAATATAAGTAGAAATCTATACATGCAAGGAAAAATTGAAATGCTTTATACTTTTAGTTAAAATAGCTTATTGCTAACATTTTGCTTTATCAGAAAATTTAAAGAGCTAGGGAATTATTTCTAATTTGTCTTTATAATGTTTACTAAAATGATGTTAGTCACTGACTTGTTTAATGGATTGCAAGTCACACACAAAACAGACTACTGAATGTTATTTCTGTTTACCTATATTTGCTGAATTTCTTTTATTAGTACTGATTTAAAACAAGGGAAAGAAAGGGAAGGGAAATCTCTGTTTTTGGTCAAGGGAGGAGAGGCTTAAGAGTATTCTAACTGCCCTGAAAACTCTCTAAGATGCTCTAAATACTTATGATTAATACTTACCTAAGGTAAGTCTTGATTACCATATGGGTACCTTCACATTAATTCTAGACCTGATGTGCTTACCCATTCTGGAAACAGGAGGTGCCCTATGCAGGATGGGAATTGTCAGGGTGATCATAGTTCATTCTTAGACTCTGCTTTGTAAATCTATAAATATGTAAAAGCATTGCACACTAGAATGTAGGGTGCCTCTACTCAGGGTCAGGATACCACTGAAAAGCCATGTCTTTTCATAAGTGTAAGTTGAAGTTGGTAAGCTGAAGAGTGGGAAAGTAAAGGAAGACAGTACACCTACAGTAAATTCATATATCATTGGTAATCACTCATTGTCTCCTTTAGAGTCCTTTTAGTCAAATTATTTTGGTAATAATCCATTTGTTGTTGGCTTATTTAGTGTATTCTCCTCTGTTGCATTTAATTTATCCAAAATTACATATCTGACATGTTTGGGATCTTTTAAGGGTAACTAAATAATGGATATTTTCTAAGTCAACATAATAATCACTTACACTACTAACATTCCATCCTGATATATAAAATACTATAGAACAATAATAGAATAATATAGAATTTCATATCCCTTTTAAGAAAATTCTCCATATAATAATTTAACATATGGAGCTCAGTTGATATTATTGGTTAAAGGTATGAGTGACAATCCAATAGCTCTATCTTTATCTATTGGATTAGGAATTACTTTCATTCCATGTTTAATGGGAAATTCATATTTACTTGTAATTGATACTTTAGAAATAATGTTTTATAGAAGTACTTTTTTAAAGCCTGACCAGAATTTTACCCTACTTATATTTAAAGAAGAAAGAACATTAAATTACACTTCCAAGTTTACACACATAAAAATAACATCCAATGTTATCAGAGAATATGGTATAACTACTATAATCAAAATAAAAAAAAAAGCAAACAGTTTCTTCCAACAATAACTTGAAATGGATTTAACATTCTTATCATTAAATACTAATGGCTTAAATAATGCAAATAAAAGATCAAACTTACTAAAATATTTAAATCTAAATAAGGCACAAGTAGTATTTCTCCAAGAAACGCATTTTAAGACTAATGATAGCTTTATTTGGAACCCTAAGGACTATACAGTCTTAGCTCAATCCTCCTATAGAACAAAGACAAAAGGAGTATCAATTCTGTGGAAGAAAAACATAATCACTCCAAAAGTTATTTATAAATATGAAGACAAAGAAGGTATACTAGCGTTTGTTTTAATTAAATTTAATAACAGAATATGGACCTTAGCAAACCTATATTGGTTCCCAGGAATTGGAGCAAGAATGGTTAAAAAAACACCTATATTTTATTTCCAAATAATTATAAAGGAAATTTTATACTGGGAGGAGACTTTAATTGTACCTTAGAAGCTTCTGAAACCACCAAAAAGTCTTTTTGCATAGCAACGATTTCAAAATCCTTAAAAAATGGATTGATTAATTTCATTTAATAGACACTTTTAAAGTAAAAGATGATAAATACTTATTATTTTCCCATAAAGACCATAGATTTGGAACACAAACAAGAATAGACAAATTATTCATAGTTCAAGATTTACAAACAAAAATCCTCAACTTCTCAATAGTTCCATGCCCCTTCTCAGATCATGGCTCTCTGATAATAAAGCTCCAAATAGCGTTTAAACCTAAAATCCTCTCAACTAGAATTCCATCATATATCACAAAAAATTAAAGAGTTCAGACCCTGGATGTTGTCAGAACTACAATTATTTCTTGAAATTAATAATACAACAGAAATCAGTAGAGTCATGGTTTGGGACTCATTAAAAGCATATTTATTTGGTAAGACCCTTAGCTGGTACAAAAACAAAGTTAGAAAGTGGAAATCTGAATCATTAGACTGGCAAACTAGAATCTTGACAGCAAAATCTAAAAAAAAAAAATCAGAATTGTCCAGAAGTCAAAAAAGAAATAGAAGAATTAAATAAAAAATATAATGACATTCTAACACAAAAAAAACTTGTCTAGCCTTGGAAAATTTAAAAATAAACTCATTAGCCACCTCCCCCAGATATATACATAACTTATCTACAAGAATTAAAATGCAATCTAAAGCAAATAACATTAGTAGTATATATCATGAAAAGAAAGGGAAAAAAGTATCAGCTATAGGAGACATCCTTGAAGCATTTCAGTTCCATCATATGGAACACTTCAACAAAGAAGATTTAAATACCAACCAAATAAACTTAGATACAAACTTTATTAATATAAAAAAATTCTGAAAACTTAAAACTAGACCTACAAAAACCTATATCCTACAAAGACATTGTTGACAAGATAAAAGAAAGTAAATCTAACAAAGCTCCAGGGATATGTGGTATAATTACAGAAATTTACAAACTCGTTCCTTAAACAGTAATCTCCCTTTTTCATAAAACTTTACTAGAAGTCCAGTCAGAAGCAAAAATACCACCCTCATGGAAATATTCTCTCATAACACCAATTCTAAAAGATAATAAACCATCAGACCTTTGCACCTCATACAGACCTATATCATTACTGAATAATGATTGCAAAATATTCATGTCAATCCTAGCTAA
The DNA here is from genome assembly GCF_019279795.1 of Protopterus annectens. Taxonomy (NCBI): domain Eukaryota; kingdom Metazoa; phylum Chordata; order Ceratodontiformes; family Protopteridae; genus Protopterus; species Protopterus annectens. The sequence goes on along the minus strand of NC_056736.1, from coordinate 549,649,257 downwards.
CAGAATGAAAATCCCACTTTCAAAGACAATTAATAATGATCAGACTGGATTTTTATATAACAGGCACACACATGATAATATTAAAAGGATACTTATTCTTATAGATGATGTGAATAAAGAAGATAGAGAAACACTTCTAATCAGATTAGACATAGAAAAAGCCTTTGATTCCCTCAACTGGGAATATCTATTTAAAATGTTAGCATTATTTTAATTTCCTCGTCCCTTCATCTTATTACTAAAAAAATATATATATTAATAACTTAGCCTACATTAAATTAGGTCATTTCACCTCAGAATCTATCCATATAACGAAAGGTAAAACAAGGATGCCCCCTTTCTTTTATTTTATTTGCTTTGGCTATAGAAGTACTTGCAGAAATAATACACAATAATCCAAGAATAAAAGGAATAGAAGTCTATGACCAGTACATATCTAAAATAATACTTTTTGCTGATGATATTTTATTAACCCTATCAAACTCCAGAGAGTCATTAGGAGAGCTAGAAGAAGTAATGGAGATATTTTATAAGATTTCAGGTTTACACTTTAATAGATCAAAATCAAAATTTCCATTTTTAAATAAGAAAAAAGACCTACAAGTTAAAGATAAATCCATCATAGGAAAACAAGAACTTAGGCTAAATAATTTAGGAATAGTGTTATGCAAACATATAAAGGAAAAAAAATAAAAAAATATAAAAATATTATTGAAACAATAAAAGTATATATAGAAAAGTGGAACAAAATTATGTTAACTTATGAAGACAGATTGCAATTAATAAAAAATGGTCTTATTGCCAAAAATACTATATGTAGCATTAGCAATACAGTTAATTCCTGAAAGATGCATTCTTAAAGAAATAAACTCATGTTTAATAACATTTGTATGGGATCCCAAAAAGATTAGAGTAGCTCAAATTCATCACATTAGACCATGGAAACAAGGAGGATTGAACTTCCCAGAAATAGAAACATATATAAAAGCATTTGTGCTTAAAACTACAATAGACTGGATAAACCCAAATTATTTTGCCAACTGGAAAGAATTAACAATGGCTATATTAACAAATGCATTTAATCTGTTAAAAAAATTAATAGTAGACAAATCAGACAAACCCTGGTACATGCTATGCATAAGTATACAATATAATATAACAAAACCTTCTAAAACAACACTGATTAATCATGACATCAATTCCTTTAGAAAACTTATCAATGCAAACATAGACCCAAAGCTTTGGTTTGACCTTTTAACCCCATTTACCATCACTAAACCCATTCCTCACAAATTATATAGGGAAACAATAACCTCCTGCAAACAAAATGTATTCTTATGCTGGTTTCAATGTGTAAATAAATTAAATGTTTTAGATATACATATGATAAAAACTGCTTACAATATTCCAACACAGGACTGGTTAACCTTACAAAGCATTCTAATGTACACTCAAGATTTATGCAGATTAATTAATAATTCCTTATTTAAAGATATTCCAAATCTAATAAGTTTTCTGTATGAATTTATATATAATAGTTGTGAAAAGAAAAATTCCATTTCAAATATATATAAAGAGTTAATAACATATAAGACAATTCCCAAGCCATCATACTGGCAGTTCTTAACAAAAGGTCAGTCATTGCAGTTAACAGAAGAAATGAAAAGTAACATCTTTCTATCAGTTAATTACACCTCTAACACACAGTACAGGAAAATATTTAACTGGAAATACTCGCATAGAGCATTTTTAACACCAGATAGCATTAAAAAGATCAGTACTACTAAAAATGTTTTTTGCTGGAGGTGTGAAGAGTCAAACAAAGCAGACTGGATTCATATTTTTATGAATGTAATAAAATTAAATCATATTGGAATGGAATCAATCATTTTTTTCAAGCTTTATTTAATGAATCCTTTACCTAAAATAAAGTATCGATAATACTAAATGTAAATGAAGGTCCCTACCTGAATAAGACAGATATGTAATTGTTATGGACAATACTTGCTATATCTAAGAAATGCGTAACCAGAAGGTGGAATTCAAATACACACCCGACCTTGGAAGAATTTACTGAAGACAACTGCATTGATGGAAATAAAAATCAAAGATCTATGAATCTATCGCATGCCATTGGTAAATAATCCTTGGAAGAAAGTTATACCTTTGTTGGATACTCTGCAATAATCAATATTGTATCTCTGATAACTGATCTATTAATTCTATATTTAATAACATACAGTATATATAATTGACAGTCAGGCTATTGTAAATATTGTATATAGTTGTTTAAAATGATATTTAAAAATATTATGTAAATGTTATTTTAATTGAAAATAAAAAAATATTTGAGGAAGAATATAGATACCAAGGTTAGACTGCTTTATTTGTCAGACTTTGTTTTTACTGATAGACAAGCGAATATCCTTAAACTTGGTTTATATTTTATACCCAGTCATCAAGCAGATTGTGTCAATACTATTTTAGGTTTTAAACGGTATGTGAGGAAGCTCAATTTAAACTCTTTTTTGAAAGATGTGTGTTTTTGTTACAATAGTAAAAAGTGTCTAATTTCAAACCTAATTTATAAAATTCATTGAGAGTATTTGAAAGTACCTATATAAATGATTTTAGACATTTGTTTCAAAGCAATAGAAAAAAATGCTGTTTTAATAATTTAAATAAAGATGAATGTCAAGCATTATTGGAGTTGCGACAAAATAAAAATTTAAGGTTTATGAAGGCCGACAAAGTGGGGGGGGTGGATTGATGGTCATGAATGTTCAAATCTTTAACAATTCTATCAAGCAAGTGTTAATGTGGAAGAGTATGAAGAAGTGAGCCATTACAGACTACATCAGAGTTTCAATTATATTCATATGTGCTTATATGAACATCTTATGGAAGCTTTCTTAGATTTTGATTTGTACCAGTTTTTGTATGTGGAAAAGCCAAAGATAGGTATATTGTTTCATATACCTAAACACATAAACATTTGGCCAGTCCACCTTTTAGACCAGTGGTTTCCACCCCCCCCCCCTTGGGAGCACAGAAGTTATTTCGGTGTTTCTTGACTTCATTTTCAATCCATTAGTAAAATAACTTAAATCATATATTAAAGATTTGTGGGATTTTTCAGACAAATTAAAAGGTGTTAACACTAATACAATTCTTGTCAGATATGATAATATATTCATTTTAACAGATGATGTGGTGTTATTATTTAGGTGTATTTCCCAGAATGAGGGCATAGATGATTTAAGGTTATATCTACATAAATATACAAGTGTGAATTCTAGAAATATTATGTTATACTGTTCATTATTATAAGTGTTATTACATACTAATTATTTTTTGTTTAACAATAAGTATTACAAACAGAAAAAAAGTATAGCTATGGGGTCAAGGGTAACATCAGCATTTGCTAATCTAATTATGGGTTAATGGAAAAATGAGGCTCTAACTAAGTTGATTGCCAACTATGGTATTATTTTTTATACAAGGTTTATTGATGATTTACTGTTTATGTTCCCTGATACTATTTATGTGGGTGAATGTATTGATGCATTGAATTCTAGTTTCACTTTTTTAAGATTTGTTATGGGTGAAAGTGGCACTATGGTAAATTATTTAGATATTCAGATAACTTGGGAATCAACAGGTAAACAGTTTGTTAGTAAAATCCATAGAAAGATCACCTTTTCAAATGGTTATTTGCATTATAGTAACAGCCACCCGAAGTCTATTAAGAATAATATACCTAGAGACCAATTTACTAGGGCCTCTAGGATGACTAGTAAAGATGAGGATTATTTAGAAGTGAATTTTATTATATCATTGTTTATGGAAAGAGGGTATAATAAGATTTTTTTATTTACGGTAGCAGATGAAATTAGGTTGAAAAGATATAGCCATTTTCTACCTATTATAAAATATGGTTTTCATTCAAGAGATGACGTAAAAGAGTATATTTTGTTAAGATGATTTTTCTGTTATTTTCCCATCGTACTATTGAAATGGCAACTGATTGCCTCACTATTTGTAAAATCATTGCTACCAAATGGAAAATAATAAAAGGAAATCTTGAGTTGGCTAAATTGTTCAGTGATAGACCCTATTTTGTATACACTAAAAATAGAACTTTAAAGAATATGATGGAGCATGATAGCACTAAATACCAAATAGCAATAAAAGCAATGAGACTTATAAATGCAATAATTGCTCTGCATGTAGGTTTATTTTAGAAAGTCCGTATATCACTTTAAATCATTTCAATTATACCATCAGGGTCCCAGGGAGATTTACTTGTGAGACTTGCAGGTGTTATATATATTTAACTTTATGCTCAGGTTGTCTGGCATACTATGTGAGAATGACAACCATAAGTCTGGGGAAATGTATAAAGGAACATGCATATGACATAAAAAGGAAATATACCAATAATGCTCTCTATAGACATGTTTTGGCTTGTGAAAAATAGAAAAAGTTTATTTTCTCTATGTTGGAGTTTGTTCCCAAAGTTAAGAGAGGTGAGGACTTCAAAAATATAGTGAAGAAAAAAGAGACCCAATGGCAGATCAGATTAAATGCTAAGGAATTTCCAGGTCATAATGATATGGTCAAAATAAAATGCTATTTGAAAGGCAGAAGACCAGTTATAAATGCTTAGTATGGAGTTTTAAGTAAGTGAAGTGATATCTTTAAGAGAATGCTAAAGTTTTAATTGCATAATTATTTAATTGAATAAAGAATTGTATTGGTTTTGGTTGGTATTTAAAGACTGTTTTGTCATTTGTAAAGGTTTTCTCAAAAAGTCCTTGATGGGATGAAAGTGTTGTAATAAAAGTTTTAAGAGCTAATGGGTGTGTTATTTCATCCTTCCCTAGTTGGTGGCCTTTGTTTTTCTAGTGTTCATTTTTCCATCTGGGCTGTTTTTGTTATTTGGACATTTTACTTCCATTCTTACTTCTTTGCAAAAATCATGATGATTTTTAATTTAGAGGGGGGGGGTTATTAGAAAGATGCTTCTAAAATTAAAGAGTTACATTGGAAATTATTGTTGTGAACTGACATATTTCCAGGTTTCTTTGAAGTTATTTACTATATATATATATATATATATATATATATATATATATATATATATACATATATACATATATATATATATATATATATTAATTTTTAGCTCCATAGTAATCAAGCTGATGTTTAGTGGTTATGCTCTCAGATTAAGAAGGAAGGCAACCACAATAATTTGGAATCAGCTGCTGTTAATCTTATTGGTGTGATGTTACTTTAAGTTCATTAACAATTAACAAATGAGAGAAGGTGTGAAAAAAATAGCAGATATTTAAGAAACAAACTCATGGTCTGAGCAGGGCCTGCAGTGAGGGAATGTATACCCCAATGAGGAAAGCAACAACAATATCTCAGAAACATGGGACAAGTATATGCATTGATGTGGCACAGTGCTTACATGTGCACTCAGTAGAGACTAGACAGGAAGGGAAGTTATGAGCTCGTATGGGTATGCACTGAACTTTTTAAATCTATTTTACCAAATTAAAGGGTGTAAATGGGAGTATAGGGCAGCATGGAAAAGATGAAGATAAGCAGAAGGAAAGATGAGGGAAACTGGTAAGTAACACATAGAATGGAGAATATACCTTGCAAGTGCTTCCAGCAGATAGTTATGCCCAAAGGCAAAACTAAAGAAGAAATAGACCTTAAAGTAAGATCAGTTTTTAAAGGATGGTTTTACTTATTTATAAATTGTCAAAAATAATTTTCGATTTTAGGTAATATGGAAAAAAATTGCAGAAGCCATCCAAATGCTGGGTAGTTGCGAGGAATGTGGAAGAGCAAAAGGCAGTGTACATTTTTTTTCCTTTTTCTTTCTTTGGGGAAGGTGCCTATTTTCAATATAAGAAAAAAGATGTTTTCCTTGGAAAGAGAGTGAGGAAATAAAACAGAAAAGACTGATAGGGAAGATGCTCACACACTGATGAAGGAGGAGAGCAGTGGCTTAAGAAACATCAGACAAACAAAAGAAAGCCAATGGTGATGGGGAATCTTTGGCAGGAAACAAAGGAGGGCAATGATGTAAAAGGGTAGGGAGCACTGGAAGAGGGTATATGGTTGGACTGCTTACTGTACCAACCTGGTCTTGTATGTCCCAGCTGGAGGTTACAAATTACCCTTAATACTAGACTCTCGTTCATATGGACTTGTAAGTGGTGGGCAGGGTTGTGACTCTGTGCATTGTAAGAAGAAATGCTTTAAGTGGCTGAATCAGGCATCCAGATGCCAATGAAATAATTCCCCCACTACCTCTGCCATCTCTCTCTCTGTGTTATGGAGTGATTTTCACCACTGATGGACACATCAAGATCAACTGCTTTCCTGACTGGTGAAGCCACACCTGATGCAGATCTAGATGGCCTAACAGACTCTACTGCTGATGGTTTGCAGGAGGTAACTTTGTCAGTTTGTGATGGAGTAGGTTGAGGTGGTGTAGCATATGGGGATCTGGGGGTTCACAGTATAGACACAGATACAGTTATGGATACTATCTCATGTAAAAGGAAAAGAATAAGTTGATAGAAACAACATAATAATCCAAAAATGCATTTTCAGAAAGGGATAACAACAAAGAGGGTAGGAGCGAAAAAAATATGAAATACAGCAACACAACATGATTACAATCAAATACTTTGGTAACGACTGCAATACAGTCAGGAGACAACATCACTGAGAATAGCAGGTGTGTACTACAGGTGGCAGACAAGTGTATCCTGATATGTGTGACCTCTTGATATAAAAAGCATATGTATGCAGAGTGGCCTTGAATAGCACTGGAAGAGGAGGGCCAACCATACCTCTCAACTATCCAGATTTTTCCAGAATGTCCAGAATTTTGCCTCATATTTTTGGTCTGTTCCTCATAATACTTCTGTTTTTCTGGCAAATCACTAATGATCGAAGCCACTAAATATTGGAATACATTTGGAATTCAGACTTCATATCTTTCCAAAAATACATGCAAACACAAATTGTGTAATTTTAGCAACTTTCTAAGTTTATAATAGCAATATGCAAAATATGTTGCAGCTTTTGGGCTTCTGCCCCCCCCCACACACACACCATTATTTTAGGATTTGACCAGATTTCTTGAAATAATAGGTTAAGAGGTATGGGGTTGACAAACTCAAAATAATCCCCTCAGTTCAAAATATAGGCTTTATTTTGAAAGGACACAGCATCCATGATAGTAAGAGAATGCACATAAATCTGCATCATGGAAGGCAAGGGACTTACCTGCAGAGCCACTCTGATAACAGTGCTGTACTCACTCAGCACAAGGTCAAGTGTGCATGCAAACCTAGTACTGCAGTGGCCTGAGTTCAACAGCAGACAGACTATGCACATTATACAAACATGTTTAAGTGCACCACACATTGAAGCAGATGAAGACGTCAGTAGTTTGCAGAAGGTGAGTTTACAATGGGTGTGAGGTATAGGTGATGAAGTACACTTAAACTGGACGTTGTGCTTTGCTACGTTTATAGGTGATTCTCTATCCATGAGCACAAGCGTTGAAATTCCACTGGTTGATGTTGGAGACTCATCTGACTCAGATGATGATGGGATGGTTACAGAGTACAGTTGGACTGCTGAACAGAGTGTGCAGAGTAGATTTGTAAACCACACCATAGGCACAGCCTCTGCAATTGGGGCCATATAAAAAAAAAACATCACACAGGAAGGAAAAGTAACTGTGCACATTCAGTCAGGACAGTGTTTCACCCCTTATGAGCCTGGCATCAATGTTTGCCACAAGCAGGGGATAAGCACCAATGTGTATGTACTGATATACATCAAAGGCATGGGTACTGTCTTTCTTATCAACTAGTTGTGTAGATGATGCCCTCCTTATGGGTACTGCCCTCTCCCCATCTACACAACTAGTCCATGAGGAGAGGGGTATGTAGGGTACTGCTCTCCTCATAGACTAGTTGTATAGAAGTATGTGATCCAATGTATTTAAAGACCCATTGTGGATGCAAAAGCTGGTACCACCACAGGTTTGCACAGTTGATATGAATAAATCATGGTGAGTAGGTTGACCTTTACCTCTAGAATGTCCTGTATGTTTTCATTTTTGATAGAAGTTCAAGGTCAACCTTGTATTTAACATTTTGGTTGTTATGTGACTTTTTTCAAAGCCATGTGCATACCTCTCAACCTCTTAGCACAAAAAGTCTGGACAAAGCCAAAAATATCAGGCAGGATAAAGACTCAAAAATAAAGACAGATTTTAAATATCTCTTATATAAACTTCAAAAGTTGCTAGGAAAAAACACGTCTCGTGCTAGCATGCATTTTTCTGAAGGATATGAAGTCTGAAACTCAAATGTCTGTCTTTATTTAGCGACTTCAGGCCTCAGTGATTTGCTAGAATACCACAAATCTTATGAAGAAAAGACCAAAAATATTAGACAAAAATCTGGACATTTTGTGAAAATAGGGACAGTTGCAAGATATGGCCATGTGCTTTGCTCTTACGCAATTGGTTATTTAAAAGCAATTATTTATTTAAACAGATTTTTTTTTTTATTTTTATATTTTTTATAGTTCTGATGAAGTTCATATTTGGAGAAACCTTGTTAACAAACTGAGGGGGGGATTCAGTAAAGCTTACACAGATTATTTCTTGTGTACGCATTGCGCCACAATGAGTACACAAGTGTGACAAATTTTATATTCGATGTGTCACTTAGCAGTGCACAAGCACTCCCAAGCAGGGAAAATTCTGTGAAATGCAAATTACCTCATAAGCAGTTGAGACTTATGCAAATAACCCAGGTGGAGCAATCCAACAAGCAGAAAGGCATCCCTGTAGACTCTTTGTCAGTGTCTGTAGTGTATATGGAATTTTTCTGCATACAGGAGTCTACACGGACAGAAGGGGATGTAAATGTCCACAAATATGGACATAACTTCCCAGAAAATGTCAGATCACATATGTGCAAAAGGTACATTGTGGATGTCTGAAAAAGGAAGGGAATATGTAAAATTAATAATAAGAACTGTTTTTTTAATAATTCTGACATGTTTTCACTGTATGCAAATATGCTTAACAAAAATAAAAAACAAAAAAAAAATAACACAGATATACTGTAGAACTTTGCATCGGGTCTGTATAACTGTGCATGTGTGTGTTCCCAAGCTCTCACTGCTAGGAACCATGTAGTATCTAGGTTGTCAGCATGGATATGTATGCAAATTAGATGGATTTCCTGAATTGGTAAAAAGAGCAACAGTGTCTGCATACCCACTTCATGTAGGCCCCTATAAGATGTCGATATTCCCAGAGGATGCATCAGGGGGGGTGTGTCTTATTATTTGTAGGATTTTTTTTCCCATTGCGCATGTTTGCATGCTGCGCTGCATAACTTAGCGTGTTCATGTGGACAGACTACCCACATAACAGTGATGATGTAGGCAGCAATCAATTAAAACCTGATGTCTTCAATAAATATTTTTGACTTCTGTATAAGCTATGTTGAGCGCTGTGGCACATAGCAGCATGGCATGCACTAAAGAAGGGCCTTTAAATTATATTAAGTATATGCTGGTCAGGTGAACTGCATCATAGTTAGCCAATTGCGGATGACAATAGGCCTATTCCAAGATGGAGAAGAGTGTTCAGGCCTAGGGTAACCTTTCAGAAACTACATGAGCTGGAGATTTTACAGCACTACAGTGTGGACAGGAACATAATACAAGAACTCACTGAGCTCTGCCACTCTCAACTCAGAGCCAGAGCTAACAGAGGGGAACCCATCCCAGTGGAGAGAAAGGTATGTGTAGCCCTTTGCATACTAGCTACAGGTACTTTACAAAGACCAACTGGGGACATAATGTGGGTGTCACAGGCATCTGCATCTAGGATATTCCACCAATTCCTGGATGTTGTGCTTCCACATGTCAATTAGCACATATATTTTTCCCTTACCCCTGAGATGAGGACCAGCAATGTGCAAAATGTCTACCATGTAGAATACTACCCTTAAGTAGTGGGTGACAAAGATTGCACTCATGTACACATCAAGTCACCACCTGGTGAGCAGGGTACATTCTACGTTGCCCGCAAGTGAGTACCACTCCATCAACTGCCAAGTCATGTGCAATGCCCAGGGGAATTATCCTGAATATGTGTGCTGGCAACTCCGGAAGTTATCATGATTCCTATATCTGGCATTCATTACAGCTGTACCAGATGTTTCTTGGGGGGATATCCCACAATGCAATTTAATGGAGATGCTGGCTACACCCTGGAACCGTGGATGGTGATACCCATCAGAAATACACATGCACATGGAAGAATGCCATAATGAGCACACACACAAACTAGGAACATCTCAAAGTATGTGTTTGGGTTTCTGAAGTCAGGGTTACAGTGTCTCAATATATCTGTTGGAGCCCTGCAGTATACTGCAGCCACATGTGCACAAATATTCACAGTATGTGCTATGATACACAACCTGATCCTAGAGAAACAGCTGCAGCAGGATCAACAAAGGGAAGAGAAGGGATACATAGCCACGCCAAGTGCCTATGTTACCACAGTCACAGTCAAACTCGGAGGAGGATCTACCTGCTGATGTCCATTTAGGCAGACATAGGCATGCTCAGTATGCCTTAGCTTTGGCTAAGAGACAATGCATAGCACATTCACTGACAACCTAGGGACCTAGAGACTAACACCTTCTTCCTACGCACATACAGGTATTAAAATTGATGTCAGGCAACTCACACATCTAGTACCTATTCATGTATTGGCTGTGTACTGCTTGCATCAGACAGAGTCAGCCCTGAACTACAATTGTGTCAACTGCTGCATTTGCAGGGTAAGTCCATAAACTGCACAGTAGTTTACTGGATTATTATGATAAGTCAGTGTAAATATGGACAAAGTACATTATACAAGTAACTATAGTGGGCTAGTTGGACAGAAATGGCATTCGCATGGACTGCAGATACCCATTCCAATAATGTGTTTCCATTTCTAGTCAGTTGGCCTCATGTATGGAATATTCATGCAGTCTTACTGCAACAAATTACTGGTACATCACTGAAGGGAGATGCGAGACAGTGGGGCTAAATGATATTCACATTATTGTGTATCCCAGCAGAACATGTGGAGTTTTTCCTCCACACACAACACAACAGTGTGCCCTTATAACTGCTGTAGCAGTAACTCATCAATGGTATATGAGCATTTCACTCAGTCTCAGGATAGTACTGTACGAATTCATCATATATCATATGTCTTAGGTAATGCAACCAATGTATATATTTATGCAGGTGATTGTGTGATGAATGACCCCCTATCTTTCAACAGCCTCTATCGTTTAAAGGATTAAGGCAATCAGTTTGTGTGATGGCATTCATGGTTCTAATCTAGAAATCACCCACAATACAATGGAGGCTAGCACAAAAGTTCAAAACTCACCAAACACAAAGCACCAGTGGAGGAAATAAGCTCAGTCCTTTCTTTGAAATCCAATTTAATGACAAAAGCCATGACAAGTCAATCCAGCTTAGCAAGGTACACCCAAAAAACGAACTCCAAGCACTAACGCTATGTCTCCACACTTGCGTTTTCGTTTAGTAACTTCCTCAGATGCAAATAAAAATGAATACTAGTACAAAGCACACCTTACTTTATATACATACATTAATTGAACAATTTTATACAATCAACTTTAATTGATACTCATTAAGTAACTAATTAATAGTCTTTTAAAACCATTTAAAACAGAACATACACATTCATCCATTTTGCTCATAAAAAACTTGTATACTGTTAACATTCATACATAAATTAAATAGAATTTAATATAATTCATCTACATTTATTGCATTTTAATTCTTATATTATTACTAATAATCACAATAAATGCAAGACTGTTTTTAAAAATACATAGAAAAATGCCTATGATGTATTACATAGTATTATAGCACCATCTAGTGTCTAAGAAAATAATTTATTCAAAAAATGCATAATAAGTCTTTCAAATAATTAATACTGTTATAAAATCAAAAGGCCTCTTTTTACAACTTACAAACTTAATAAAACTGGTGAGGAATTATAGTAAATTACAATAATATCCCAGAATATCATTTTATTTTAACCTTTACCAGTAAATAAATGGAAGGCATTATTCCTTCATTCATAATTTCGCTGCCCTCATTTTTAGTACTGGTGCCAAAGACAATGTATTATTCAAACCGGGCGGATTGTAGGACTCCAAATGAAGTTGCCATAACAACTCTTTGTATTCTATAGTGTCCTCCCAAGGACTGCCTCTGACATCTTTATTGACCACCTCTAAGACAAAGAAGGAAAACGCTGCCTCCTCACATTCAGTTTTATGTCTACAAAGAGCATTATTAAGGCAATTTGTTTTTATGTCATAATTATGTTCGTATATTCGATTTCTAAGCCTCCTTTCTGATTTTCCGACATAAAATGCTGCACATTTTTTACACATACTCAAATAGACTATGCCGCTAGTTTGGCAGTTAGCAAAATGGTTACTCTTAATCAATATGTCCCTACTACTAATATATACTGTATCCTTAGCCCATATAAAAGGACATTGAGAGCAGCTTCCACACTTAAATGTTCCTAATCTTCCATTCTTTGGTCTATCCATTTTCCTTTTAACTTCAAAGAAATTCTTTAAGTTTTTGCCTTTCCTATATGTACATTTTAAAGGTTGTTTAAACAAACAATTAAGGTCCGAAATTTCACCAAATTTTTTTCCATTCATCTTCCACTAAATTTCTAATTAAAGTTGCCTCCCCACTAAAATCCAGTACAAAGTTATTAAAACCCTCGAATTGGTCATTCTTTATGTCCACCTTTTGTCCTTCATCATTTCCTAGAATAGGCTGATACTTGTCCAGCCTTCCTTTCACTACCTCATCTTCTATTTCCTTAATAAGTCTGTCAGGGTAGCCTCTATCTAGGAACATTTTGCGTAACCTTCCACATTCCTCTTCAAAATCTACTTCCCTAGAAGTCATTCTGCTACCCCTGACATATTGTCCCTTAATTATGCCCTTCTTATGGTAGTGGGGATGTGCACTATCATATGCTAGGAATGAATTAGAATAACTTTCCTTTCTAAACACCTTTGAGAAAAAGACACCCTCTCCTTTGCCTACAAATATGTCCAAGTACTTTAGGCTTTCTTTACTCTGAGAAAAGGTGAATGAAAGAAAATTAGTTGTACTGGATATATACTCCATAAAGGATGTAAACTCTGCATCAGTCCCAACCCATAAAAGACAGATATCATCTAAATATCGCTGATATAGCTTCCAACAAACCTTAAAATGTGAATTCAAAATATATTTTTGTTCCCATGCTGCCAAAATAATATTTGTATATATGAGTGCACATCGGGCACCCATCGCAACACCCTTAATCTGTTTAAAAAACTCTCCTTCATAATGCAAGTAATTATTATTTAAGACCAAATCCATTAAGGTCAGAATCAAACGAAATTCATTATGTGAGAACTTTCCATAATTTAACAAAGCCTCCTTAAACCACTCAATACCCTCCTTATAGGGGATGGACGAAAAGAGGTCAACTATATCTAATGTAATAAAAGTTATATTCTCATCAAAAGGGTCTTTCTTTAAATTACGCAGTAGGTCCCAAGAATCCTTAAAAATACCCACCCCCTCCTTCAAAACTTCTTTTAATTTATTGTCTAGCCATTTTGCTATAGGGGCTGTCACTGACCCTTCTGATGACACTATGGGTCTCATAGGTGGATTTGTGACATTCTTATGGACCTTCGGTACTCCAAATATATTAGGAACTTTGGGTTTATCCACATACAAAAATCTAAAGGTGTTCACATCTATTGACCCCTCCAATACCAGGTCATTCAATGCCACAAACACCTTTTTGTTACCAATATTAATTTAATTTAAAGAAGATCTTGTATAACGTTCTTCATTGTCTAACAACTCTAACATTTTGGCTTCATAATATACTTGATCCATAATAATGGTTCCCCCTCCTTTGTCCGGTTTTAATATTCTTATTGTAGGATCTCGAGTTAATTGTTGTAGTAAAACATATTCATCCTTGGTTATATTGGGGCACACCCAATTGTTGGATAATTCCTTCCTAATTTTTTCTCCATCATTACTTCGAAGTTTTTTAATTGCTAGTTTAAAGGTGGGTTATAGATACTTCTTTTCTTTAAGGTACTCCCATTGATACTACCTTCATTCTGCTCTTGAAACATCAAGTCTAAGTTTTTCTTTCTAATAAACAGTTTTAAATCAATCAACACTTTACTAAGGTCAGCCTTTCTATTAGGAACAAATTTTAAGCCCTTAGTGAATAATCGAAAGAATACTTCGGTAATTTCTAAATCACTATAATTATAAATACTATAGTCATTTAATTTCCATACTACACCTTCATTTATTATTCCTTTCACCAAGGGTTCACATCCATCACTCTCATTATGATACCTTACCATTGTTTGTATACCCTGTTCCTGTACTGATA